>NC_053493.1:73313412-73613412 GCF_905171775.1 Rana temporaria
GGCTTACCTGTAGCAAAAATGGTCTGTAAGAGCTTACACCCACTTTAAAAAGAAGTGTCAGTTAAAGAAAGGAAAACCGGTGAAAAAGTAGATAAAAAAAATATTCTCCAACGGTCCTGCAGAACGGGGTGAGGCTGTGCATTGCTGGATTTAAAAAAACAGTATAGACACTTATTTTTAATATAGCCATATCTGCAAAAGGGGTCAGCCTGAAGTGATCTATCAGGACCCTTAGTTAGAAAATTAGGTTCTGATAGATCACTTCAGGCTGGCTCCTCTGCACAGGTTTAGTTGCCCTCTATTCTCGGGACCTTGCAAAATTCAGAACCACTAGAGGCAGATCAGCTGACAGCTTTAAGATTCACTGCTACTGAAAAAAGTGAAAGGAATGACACAGACTGCATAAAGGGAACACAGATTAGGGAGAGAATAAGAAAAGCAGGAGAGGAGATAGGACACTTCTGTTAACGTTCCTAATAGAAGTGTCACAATGTACAGAGGAGAAAAAACAGCAAGTGTACACACACTAATAAATAACAAATGAACCTGCGAGCTACCATGTGAAAAATATATATAAAAAAAAGAATATTCCTGTGTCGACGAACGTAGGGGAGGGGCAAAGTAACGTGAGGAGACTTGGAACTAGCATGGAGCTGGCTGCCAGAGGACTATCTGTGAGACTTGTGCACATTGAGGGGAGACCTCCACAGAACTGAGTTTTTATGCCAGTTTTAGTTTGGTGTGCTGGTAGCACCAGAGAAGTGCGAGTACCCTGTGTCATTTTATTGTACCTATAAAACAGCACTTAAATCGATGTAAGCACCATCAGCATTTTTCTTTGAATATACACTTTGGATGTCACTGGCTTTTTGAGAGAAGATAGCGGAGAGGAGGCTTGGAATGCTCCGTCTGTAGCCCGGGAGAGGCTAAAAAGCTTTTGACACTACTCGGCTGTGGTGGTCACATTGCACCAGGTGAGATTATTCCTGTAGTCTTGGGGAGCACATTTATGGTGACACGTTGTTTTGGCTATTCGAGCACCAGTAAGGAGTGGAAGGAGTAAATACACTACTTTGTGGACTATATTTGTTTGGGGAGGGAGCTTCTTTAATACCAAGCACTGTGTCTGGTATGAATCTTGAGGGGGAACTCCACGCCAAATTTCAAATAAAACACCGGCACGGGATCCCCCTCCAAGAGCATACCAGGCCCTTGGGTCTGCTATAGATTTGGAAGGGGAACCCGCGTACGCAGAAAATACGGCCCGTATCCGAGCAGGCAGCCCGGCCGGTCAGAAAGGGGGTGGGGACGAGCCCCCCCTTAACCATGCCAAGCTGCATGCCCTCAACATGAGGAGGTAGGTGCTTTGGGGCAGGAGGGGTCCCTGCAGGGGGGGATCCCGGGGTTCTTCGACGTCTTTTGCCGGGGGTGGGGTGGGGGGGGGTGTCCAGGTCTTCACCGCCGGGGGGCCCACGGGCCTCTGTCGCCTTCTTCGATGTTGACACGTCGATTCCTTCCGATGTAATGCCGTGGGAGTGGCTTGCACCGATTTATATAGGCCTCTTATGACGTCACAGTCCCATCATGCTCTGGTGACGACATAAGGGGGCGGATATCACCCGGTGCATGATGGGACTGTGACGTCATAAGAGGCCTATATAAATCGGTGCGAGCCACGCACACGGCATTACAGCGGGAGAAAGCGACAGGTCAACATCGAAGAAGGCAGAAGGCGACAGAAGCCCGGGGCCCTGGCGGGAGAGAACCAGACGGCGGTGAAGACAGAGCCGGGACCATGTACAATGTACCCCATACTCATTCACCTAGGGCGGGGGGCCGGCATCTGGGGACCCCCTTACTAAAGGGGGCTCCCGGATTCCAATAAGCTCCCCACACGCAGACCCGACAACCAACGGCCAGGGTTGTCGGGAAGAGGCCCTATCCTCATCAACATGGGGACAGGGTGCTTTGGGGTGGGGGGGCCGCAGGGCGCCCCCCTGCTCCAAAGCACCTACCTCCCCATGTTGAGAGCATGCGCCCCTCCTTAACCGTGCCAGGCCACTCGCTCGTCCCCACCCCCTTTCCTGACTGGCCGGGCTGCGTACTCGGATACGGGTCTGGTATGGATTTTGGGGGGACCCCCACGCAGTTTTTTTGGCGTACGGGGGTTCCCCTTAAAATCCATAGCAGAACCAAGGGCCTGGGAACCCATGCCGTTTTTTTATTTGAAATTTGGCGTGGAGTTCCCCCTCAAGATTCATACCAAATGCATCTGACACAGAGCACTGCGGTTACGTGCCGATAGCTACGGGACTTTGCAGCTGGACGCTTTCAGTTCTATTTTTTCTATCCGCACAAAACTGCGGGTAACAAAACCGCAGGTAACCATAGTGTTTCCGCAGCTAAAAGCACCATTCTATCCGTCCGTGTGAAAAAAAAAAGCAAACAACATGTTTAAGTACTTTTGAGAGTCATTTGTAAAGTCAAATGTACTAAAAGTTTTTGTTCAAATGTTCATTT
Source organism: Rana temporaria (assembly GCF_905171775.1). Taxonomy (NCBI): domain Eukaryota; kingdom Metazoa; phylum Chordata; class Amphibia; order Anura; family Ranidae; genus Rana; species Rana temporaria. The sequence goes on from NC_053493.1 coordinate 73,315,933, forward strand.
GAAAACTTACTGGTGTGTGGCCAGCTTTATGTATTAACCACTTTAAGCAGGGTAGACAAGCTAGTACAGTCACTCAATAAAGGGAATACATTGCACACAAGCAGAACCTGTAAAAAGTATACTTTTTCGCCTAGAGATTTAATAATTTTTATTATCACAAATTCATTCCTCAAAGTAATGGCGATTACCGAATCTAGCCAAATAATTTAATTTTTTTAAAACATGAAATGAGGGAAACTAAAGGGAGATCCAGAATGGAATACATTGCAATGTACCTTATTTGCAGGGCGATATCCTTGGACACTGGTTACAGCCTGAGGACCTGTAGACTCTGAAAGCGGTGTAAGAGGCTTTACTTGAAACTGCTGCTGTTGAACGCTAGTTTTTCCTAATGTTACTTTCCGCACTGGCCCTGTTCGTTGCTGAGGGCATTGCTGCTGCATCTGTGGCTGCTGCATTGGTGGTCGCTGCATCTGTAGCCTCTGCTGCATCGGTGGCCGCTGCTGCATCTGTAGCCTCTGCTGCATCTGTGGCCGCTGATGCTGTTGCATCTGTAGCCTCTGCTGCATTGGGGGGCGCTGCTGCATCTGTAGCCTCTGCTGCATCGGGGGACGCTGCTGCTGTTGCATCTGTGGCCTTTGCTGCATCGGGGGGCGCTGCTGCTGTTGTATCTGTGGTCTCTGCTGCATTAGTGGGCGCTGTTGCTGCTGCATCTGTGGCCTCTGCTGCTGCATCTGTGGCCGTTGCTGCTGCATCTGTGGCCCTTGCTGCTGCATCTGTGGCCGCTGCTGCTGAATCTGTGGCCGCTGCTGCTGAATCTGTGGCCGCTGCTGCTGTTGCTGCTGTGGCCGCTGCTGCTGTTGTGGCCGCTGCTGCTGTTGCTGCTGTGGCCGCTGCTGCATCTGAAGCCTTTGCTGGGAGACAATTCTCTGCAGAGGAACCGGTTCCTGGTGATCACCTTCTGAAGGCTCCAGTGTATTGTCCGCCTGTTTAAAACATTTGACAAATCATTACCATTACAACACTAGCAATTAACCCAACAGTGTTCCTGTGTAAAGCAACTTTATCTGTAATGTAAAGGTCAACTTTCTACCGAAAAAAAGTACTTTGCCAAGAATTAGTTGCATTAAAAGGCCTAGAATATTTTTTTTAATGAACCTTTCCTGTGAAAGACACACCAAATGTTTATTGGGTACACAATAACATTAGAATCTGTTGGTCCATCCACCAGAATGTCAAAGCTGAACAGGTCTTGACCAGAGAAAAAAAAAACTTCCATGATGTAAAATGATTCTTTCCATTATTGTGCTTTTGGTGCCATCAATTAGCATGAGGTCACCATTTGAGTGGGAAAAAAAAATTCTCTAATACCAGAAAGTGTTTTAAAACAATATGCTGCTGAAGACTGAAGATTCAACTTCTAAAAAATCTGGGAACCAGTAAACCAGAATGCATAATATTTTCATCGGTGTGTACTTTACACACCGATGAAAATATTATGCAAACCATCATATTTTCCTAAGTAAGTGTACATAGAACTTGCCTCTTTTCTAAGCAAACTTTTAGTGTATACCAGTAATTCTACTATCAGTATGATTATAGAGTATGAACAGTAATTTGCGCTACACTGGGTTTAATGCTCGAGACGATGTATGGGCCATACCTAAAGCCACATATAAGATGGGATTGGTATAAATGTTACATTAAAGGGACACTAAACTCTTCAACCCTTTCGCTGCCATTTTGAGATACGTTTTTGCATAGGTTTGATTCTCACCAGTTCGTAAAAAGGCTCAATTAAAAATTGACATCCGACATCCTTCATTGGAGGTAGTGCTCCACCGTGACCACTACTCAATCTTGGATATCTACTCTCATCTCACCACCCATCAAGCAGCAAAGTACCCACCCCGCTTATTTTAAACATGGATATCGGCTCTTGGCAAGGAGGATGTTCCTGAAAAGATTCTGGCTCTGCTCTGTAGTAGTCCAAGTCTTGGCGTAAAACCCAAATTAAAATCATTCATCGTGAACACTACCCCTTCCGTACTGACAATGCAGACAATCAACCTGCCTGTGGTGTGCTGCCCACCAGCCCACCCTACTTAACCAGCTATGGGAATGCCCATCGGTCTCCATTTTCCTGTACCAAGTCCTCCAATTTATTGGCCAAGTCCATCGAACTAACATTTTAAAAGCCTATGTTCTGCATTTTTAGATGAGAGGAATCAACACAGCCTTCCAACAATGGATGTCTACCTTAATGGACTCACATTTGACTCCTGGTGGCCCACAAAGCATTAATGCAATCGTGGATTAACCCCACGCCGCCACATTTAGATGCAGTGAAACGGGCTCCGATGGCTCTCTTCAACTTAAAGGAAATCAAGACACCATTATCCAGAACTTTAAATCCACTTTATCGCCAGATGGTGACACTTTATGGAATAGTTCTCTGAAGTAGAGCTCTCATCCCACAAGCACTCTTATCGATACACTGACTATTACCTATGGGCTGAGCTTACCAACTCCTTGGGCAAACAGAGTCTGACTCACACAATTACCTGGCCCCTTCCATTCTCCCCCCCCCCCCCCACTTACAAACACATAATCATTTATCGATTGAATTGATCAGTCTCAATGATCGCACAATAAAACTGGATGAAAATACCGATCTGCGTATGAAACATGACAATACTATTGAAAATTTACAACATGAAATTGGCATACTTCACTATAAATTTGAAGATGCTGAAAACCGAGCACGCAGATTTAACCTACGTATTAGAGGCATTGCAGAGTAATTTACTAATCTCACTGCTACTATAAATGAGATATGTCCTTCAATTGCTCCTGAAGGATTGGAGACTGATTGGGCTCATAGAGCCACTGGTAAACCCTCTCAGAATGGTTCAACACGTGATAGTGTAATAAAAATGTATTATTATAAAACTAAAGAACTACTATTGAAAAAACCAAGAACAAGACAGACATTAATTTACAGGTCAATCATATCAACTTTATCCTGATCTGGCACCATCTACTATTCAAAAAGAGAAAAGACTTTAAACCATCCTTAAACATGAGGATTATGGGTTATCAACTATTCCAACCCTCCCCTCTGGATTTTCCTAGAGGCCTCCCAGATTGATCCCATTATCCATCGATTCTATTCTCTGGATCCTAAAAAAATATTAGAAAATACTATTGATAATCCCATTATCAATCATTTCTTTTTTTAAGTTGGGATACGTACAAAATGATCAATTATACGTAATCCAAGTTTTCTACCGTGATTCCATAATCACCCCCATATCAAATGGTGGACTTCTAAGAATATTATACAATTTATGATCTAATAACTCCCTCTGCCGAGAGCCAATGACTCACTGCTGGGAAACCAAGTCAGTGTTCCATCACCACGGACAAGGACGAGGATACGGCGGGGCTTTGCTACACTACACGGCGGCCCGACTAGACTGTATGACACTTCGCCGGAGATCATAAGGCTGCGGGTAGGGAGACTTGCACATGGACAGTGCGGCATGCAGATGGACAGTGGGGCACAGTAACGCTGCAAATTGGCACAGTGAGGCTGCAAATTGTCATTGTTGACCGCATTTCTCACCCTAGGCTTATACTCGAGTCAATAAGTTAATTTTTTTGTGGTTAAATTGGGTGCCTCGGCTTATACTCAAGTATATATGGTACCTTATTATTAACAATTTGTTATCCAAACTATAGGATCTTCTTACCATCTAAAATCCTTTACTCTTTTGAACATTTTTGTAAACACTACTAAAGGAGTTCTCTCATTGATTTATTATTCTATAATTGATAAAAAGAAACTTCATTCATACAGGTCGAAATGGGAAAATTATCTTGGTAAACCTATAACTGACAATGATTGGAAACAAATCTGGTATATGACTTCCCACTGTTCTATTCAGGGCTGTGGAGTCGGTAGATAAATGTTCCGACTCCTCAGTTTTATGTACTTCCGACTCCGACTCCCCTGTATTAATATGCAAATGTATTTTATACATTCCTTCAGGGTAAGAAACGCAACCTACCACAGGACTACTGGCTGCGAAGCCAACAGTCTACTGTATTGCACAGTTTAAGCAAAAGACAAACACAATGAAAACAACGTTTTTTATTCTAAAATATGATTTTCCTAGGAGAATCCCATAGTCATGTTTAAAGTTTAAGCTAACAATCGGAGTTTACAAGTTTTTATAGCCTTAGCTAAATGACAGCAGTTTTTCCAATGGTTTACAGCTTCAGTCTTGAACTATTGGCCCTCCATTCCCTTCACTTATACAAGTGTCTCACTCTCTAGTCCTGCAAAAAACTTATTTATTTAATCCCTTATCAGTGAGAGGCTAGGTTACACATGGACACTGCGTTCCCTGTAAAAGCAGAACACAACACTATGGAAAGTATAAGTATTGCAGCTCCTAATTGTGCGTTGCGTGCCATATAGTGAAGCACATGAAAAGCATGCTTCTTCACGGTCACTTAACGTGTTCGTTTTGCGGTTACATGAGGCACTGCATGCATTGGTCTTTATTCTTACAGTAGAGAAGTCATTAATTATAACTTTTTGTGAATTGGGACATTTAAACTTGCTTTTTTTTTTATTCCAATCTAAATTTAGTCGGAGTCGGTGCATTGTTTGCCGACTCCGAGTACCCAAAATTTCCCCCAACTCCGACTCCTCGACTCCACAGCCCTGGTTCTATTAATACAGCTGCAGTTGAATCCAACTATAAATTGCTCATTAAATGGTACTTGGTTCCCCAACGTCTAGCTAAAATGAAACCAACGATATCCAATAAATGTTTTAGGTCTTCTACTCCCAATTCAACTTCAGTTAAAAACAAAATGATTTATGTTGAACGAAAAACTTGCTGCTATTGCATGTAGTAATATATACACACACACACACACACACACACACACACACACACACACACACACACTTGAGAAAACATGGTCTCCTTGGATTACTTACCTCAAAATTTTGATTAATCTGTTTTACGCCTATGATATATCCTTAGAAACTCTTGTACGTCTGTTAATTGTATTCAATTTATTATTTCTTTCCATTTTAAACTGTTACTTTATATATCTTTATATTTTCAAATGATACCATTTCTATACAAGATATGTAAACTTTGCTATAATTTCCTTTTTTGAAAAAATAAATAAAAAAAGTTGAGAAAAAAAAAACAGCGTTTCTCAACTCCAGTCCTCAAGGTGCCCCAACAGGTCATGTTTTCAGGGCTGTGCAAAATAATGATCAAAACATGACCTGTTGGGGCACCGCGAGTACTGGAGTTGAAAAACACTGCTTTCGAACATCTGAGTTTTGTTTTATTTTATTATATGGATTATTTTTTTCTACCAATTAGCAGCCCGGGTTACCCATTTAATCTTTGGTTGACTTGCTTCCACTCCTATGGTTTAAGTGGTAGAAGCCAGTTTTCTGTCCGTTTAAATTTTTTTATTTTTAAACATTTATCAGTTGATTATTGCTCTTTAACCCACCAAATATTGATTGTTCCGTTTTGTATTGTGAAGGCATTTCTGCCTATCCTTGCAGCCTTCACAGGCTTTGTATTCCTAATTTCCTAAAAAAAAAATTGGCATTTGTTAATTTATTAACGCAATACGCGTTAGTGTTTGTTACTCCAATACTTCATATTGCTGATATGTGCCTGCTGTACCACGTGCTTTTATGAGAAGGTCTCCGGTTCTCTTTGTATCGCTTCCTTTATGTGAAATCCCTGGTGTTTCTGCCAGTCCCTCTGCTTTCCTATTAAAAACTGACCACACTAAGGAGAACACACCATGGTCAGTCCTATAGCTATGCTGGGAACTCAGTGTGCTCTCCTAATAATCAGGGTCTTTTACAAACTCTGAAAGCTGTAACGGAAAAATAAAAAAGCAATGGAAAAATTGCAAAAATGGTTTGGCCACCTAAATTTAAAAAGTGGAGCACAGGTCCTGGCAGTGAAAGGGTTAAAATGATACATCCCTTTTAAATATGTATTCTTGACTTAAAGCACCTCCTATTGCTCTGTCCCCTCCAAATTTCTTTGCCTTTGCTGCTGTGAGCTGACTTCTGGTTAGATGGCTAAATTCACTCTTAATGGTCCCACTAAGTAGAAATGTAGCCACCCTCTCTTACTCATGAGATGGACCAGGGGCTATGGGATGTGTATTGTGCACAGAGCAGTGCATGGCTGTTTAACGGGAGGGCCCGAGGAACCCAGAAGCTCTACAAAGTATGAGCCAGAAAATAATGGACAGTCAGAATATATCTTGGATTGCTTTAACATGGGTCTGTAATTCACAATATATTCCAGAATATCTGGAACTATTACTGGTTGTTGATTCTGAACTGAACAGGTTAATTGAAAGATGTTCATTGAAAGATGTCATCACCTCCAGCTACCTGGCTGTTGTGTACTATAAAGCTTGCTGTGGTAATTACAGTGCCTTGCGAAAGTATTCGCCCCCCTTGAAATTTGCGACCTTTTGCCACATTTCAGGCTTCAAACATAAAGATATAAAACTGTAATTTTTTTTTGAAGAATCAACAAGTGGGACACAATCATGAAGTGGAACGAAATTTATTGGATATTTCAAACTTTAACAAATAAAAAACTGAAAAATTGGGCGTGCAAAATTATTCAGCCCCCTTAAGTTAATACTTTGTAGCGCCACCTTTTGCTGCGATTACAGCTGTAAGTCGCTTGGGGTATGTCTCTATCAGTTTTGCACATCGAGAGACTGATATTTTTGCCCATTCCTCCTTGCAAAACAGCTCGAGCTCAGTGAGGTTGGATGGAGAGCGTTTGTGAACAGCAGTTTTCAGTTCTTTCCACAGATTCTCGATTGGATTCAGGTCTAGACTTTGACTTGGCCATTCTAACACCTGGATATGTTTATTTGTGAACCATTCCATTGTAGTTTTTGCTTTATGTTTTGGATCATTGTCTTGTTGGAAGACAAATCTCTGTCCCAGTCTCAGGTCTTTTGCAGACTCCATCAGGTTTTCTTCCAGAATGGTCCTGTATTTGGCTCCATCCATCTTCCCATTCAATGTTAACCATCTTCCCTGTCCCTGCTGAAGAAAAGCAGGCCCAAAGCATGATGCTGCCACCACCATGTTTGACAGTGGGGATGGTGTGTTCAGGGTGATGAGCTGTGTTGCTTTTACGCCAAACATAACATTTTGCATTGTTGCCAAAAAGTTCGATTTTGGTTTCATCTGACCAGAGCACCTTCTTCCACATGTTTGGTGTGTCTCCCAGGTGGCTTGTGGCAAACTTTAAACAACACTTTTTATGGACATCTTTAAGAAATGGCTTTCTTCTTGCCACTCTTCCATAAAGGCCAGATTTGTGCAGTATACGACTGATTGTTGTCCTATGGACAGAGTCTCCCACCTCAGCTGTAGATCTCTGCAGTTCATCCAGAGTGATCATGGGCCTCTCTGATCAGTCTTCTCCTTGTATGAGCTGAAAGTTTAGAGGGACGGACAGGTCTTCGTAGATTTGCAGTGGTCCGATACTCCTTCCATTTCAATATTATCGCTTGCACAGTGCTCCTTGGGATGTTTAAAGCTTGGGAAATCTTCTTGTATCCAAATCCGGCTTTAGACTTCTCCACAACAGTATCTCGGACCTGCCTGGTGTGTTCCTTGTTCTTCATGATGCTCTCTGCGCTTTAAACGGACCTCTGAGACTATCACAGTGCAGGTGCATTTACATGGAGACTTGATTACACACAGGTGGATTCTATTTATCATCATTAGTCATTTAGGTCAACATTGGATCATTCAGAGATCCTCACTGAACTTCTGGGGAGAGTTTGCTGCACTGAAAGTAAAGGGGCTGAATAATTTTGCACGCCCAATTTTTCAGTTTTTTTTTTTTTTTTTTAAGTTTGAAATATCCAATAATTTTCGTTCCACTTCACGATAGTGTCCCACTTGTTGATTCTTCAAAAAAAATTACAGTTTTATATCTTTATGTTTGAAGCCTGAAATGTGGCAAAGGGTTGCAAAGTTCAAGGGGGGCGAATACTTTCGCAAGGCACTGTAAGTCTGCTACTTTGATGTAAATGAATCTAGGATGGATTGTGCTAATTGACCCTGTATTGTGTGAAGGTCTATTGATGGTAATGTGTATTGTGAGTAAACAGATAGCCTAAAGGTCAGGTGTATGAATTATCAGGTGTAGTTAATTAGCTCATGTAAATTATGTCAGAGCTTGAGCCAGAATGTCTGACTAAAACATGTGTATTGAGGGGGCTCATTAGGAACCATTGTGTGATGTTTTGGATGGAGTTGAGTCATTGTTCATTTTGGTTACTGCAGGATCCTAACTGTATATAAGAGCCTGATTTTCTCAATAAAGGGTCTATTCGTGTGGAAGCTCAAATAGAGCTGTGCGTCTCGTTATTGGGGTTCGTTTGCCTGACTGTGGAGTGTCAATAGCTGTCTTGGGTTCAGGAATGGAATATCTTTAACAGCGTTAACCCCTGTCCCATTTGGGGTTCCGTTACAGGCTGCAACTAGCATGCATGGAGTGTTCTAAACAAAAGGAATTTAAAGTGGAAAAGAAAGATTCGGGAAGAGCTGTTGAGGAGAGCTGTTGCTCTTAGTGAATAAATTTGATTGTTTCATTTCTTCAGAGAATAAAGCTCAGTTAAGTTATAAAATTTTCATGCGATTTTCAGTGCAACTATGTATTGCGACTTGGATGTGACTGAGCCCCAAATTTCCCTCGGCAGGGACGTGCCATCATCCACCTCTCCATGGGGTGCCGGCTCTTGATTGGATTTATTTATAGAAGCACAGCCATTGGCTTCCGTTGCTGTCAATCAAATCCAATGACGTGGGCTTTCAAGGAGCATAAATTACTCATAAATTGCTCTTAATTTCCTGACTAACCATGACATATTTGGAGGCGCTGGAGCACCAGGACAGTGGAAACCCCCACAAATGACCATGTTTTGAAAGCAAACACTCAAAAGGTATTTTCTGAAAGGCATGGAGAGTCTTGGAAGACTTAATTTTTTGCCTTACATTTTTGGACAATGTAGAATGAAAATAAAAATTAGTTTTACACAAAGTGGACTTGTTCTGTGTTTGGACTGATTATATACTGGACATTGTATCTTGTGCATCCAATGGTCCAAGTGGTGAGGAGGCAATACACTTGCCTCTTCACTGCCTGTCAAACGCACTCTGAAGAGCAATTTTCGAAGGTGCTCCTTAAATTTCAGGCCCCTCTATGTATCTAGTCGGTAAAAAGTTTCATACCTGTGGTATCCTCATACTCGGGAGGTGTAGCAGAATGTATTTTGTGGTGCAATTAAAAGTATGCCTATGCTGTGTGCGAGTCATAACTTAGTAAAATTACAACTTTGTGAAAAAAATAATCCAAATGTTATAAAAATTTTTCCCAAAATTTCCAACAGAAAAATAAAAAATTCACCAAGCCTTTAACTAAATACCTTGGTCTGTCTACTTTCTAAAAAGGTAAGGTAATTCTGGGGGGAATTTGTACTGTTCTGGCATTTTAGGGCCTCAAGAAATGAGATTGGCCAGCAGTATATCAAGATTCCATACAGACTAAGGCGCCTTTCACACGGGCGGCTGTTCTGCCGCAGATAAAAGCATGAATATTTTATGTGAAAATTAAGACGCCAGGCACTGCGATCAGCTGCATTTGCACACCGCGATTGCATGCGTTTTTGTGCGGTTGCGTTTAACGGCGGTTAGGAAAGTATAGTCACTCCCACAGCTTTTGTCCCTTGATCTACCCATGATGCATTTCGGTCCTCTGCATGCAAACCTGTGTCTTTGTTCTCTGCCTCAGTGTGCGGTGCAGTTTTGCAGAGAAAGGAGAGATCTGTGTTTTTCCTCTATTGTTTTGGAAAAATTACTGCTTTCAGGTTGCTTGCAATGGCCGTATAGCTGATGATGAAGAGGAGAGGAGAGATTGAGTTTAGGAGATGTCCTAGTCGTTATTGGGTCCATCCCTTAACCCCCTAGCATCTGTCTATAGGGTACTTTGCCCTCATGTTCGTGAGCTTTTTTTCCCCCACCTTCACGTTGCTATCCGTAGCTGACAAAAATCACCACGATTACCTGCAGTTATTCGCGGATAGCTGCGCAAAGCCGTTCCAGGACGCAGTGAAATCTATTTTTTTTTATCTGCACCAAACCGCATGTAACGAAATCGCAGCTAAACGCAGTTGCGGTAGAAAATGAGAAAATCCACAGCTAAAAGCACCATTCTATCCGCCCATGTGAAAGAGGCCTTTATATATCGTATTTATCAGGGAAAGCGCGCACCGGCGTATAGAAGGGAATTTTAAAAGGGAAAAAAAAATACTTAGTTTGAATGCCCCTCGTCGGTGTCTTGCCCGGCGTCCATCGGCCTCCTTGTCCGGTCCGGCTGCGGCCTTGGTGGTGTCCTCCCCGCTTCTCCCGCGCTGTCTGAGCGCCGCCGCCGACATATACCGAGCGCAGTACACTCGGCCACGCTCGGCTCCTCTCGCATAAAGGCTAGGAGGCGGGACCGCGAGCTTAGCTGAGTGTACCGCGCTCGGTATGTGTCGGCGGCGGCGCTCAGACAGCGCGGATTGGCGTATAACGCGCACCCACGATTTCCCCCTAATTTTAAGGGGAAAAAAGTGCGCGTTACACGCCGATAAATACGATGGGCATCACGATTACAGGCTTTTCCTGTTTACATCATGATCAGCCGTGATTGGACACAGCTGATCACGTGGTAAAGAGTCTCCATGAGAGACTCTTTACCTTGATCGGTGTTGCAGGGTGTCGAACACCCTGCAACAACGATCGCTGTGATGCACGCAGCGGCTCAAAATCCTGAGGACGTCATATGACGTCCACTCAGGATTTTACAACCACTTTGCCAACGTCAATTTGTCATTGGCGGGCGGCAAGTGGTTAAAACCCCTTTAGGAGTGTCCATAATTATGAATGATACTTTATTTGTATACACAAACATTTTGACCAGATATATACATACATGCCAAGTAAATGTGAACATGCAGATCACGGTACAGTGCGACAATGCTTTTATCTTCCTCCCTTGAAGCATGATGCCATCTTTGGTCAGGCATCGTTCAGGCCCTTCACAAGATCCAGACTGACAGCACAACATATGCAGAAAGAGCAAAAGAAAGCTCCCAGCACAGCATGGAAAGTTGGAAACCATTTTGGCCACTGAGCTGCAGAAAAACCTCAAAGTGAGCCAGAAGTGGTAGATAGAAACATGCCAAAGAACGAGAACGATAGTTTGGGGAAAAAGGTGGGCCAAATTATATGCAAGTTTTTACTCCACAGTAAGAGACTCTGCATTTTTTTTATTCTTCAATAAGAAGAATCATGAGATTTTGAGACCATCATGTAGCTTTACAAAAACCCTATTCTTTGGAAGAGGTGGTAAAACTGGCAAAAATATGTTGCCACTGAAGTCGCTGACACATAAGCAAGTAACTTTCAAAACAATGATACTGCCTTTTGGTGAAGTCGGCCTTCATTGGTATTAAAAGGGGGAAAAAAATTGATATAGAGTATATTATATGATATGGTGCTGCACAGAGTATTTTTCAATTTGAGATAAAAAAAAAAAGGCAAAAAAAAACACCTCCAGTCTGCTCACCCCAAAGAAGAATATGGGAACGACAGGTCAATTTTAAATAAACAGATCAAATGTATGATTGTAAAAGACGAATTGATTTCTGCGGCAGGAAACATTAGCATAGCACTGAATACAGAATTTGTTATTACTTCAGATAAACATGTACAAGCGATGCAGCCTGTCCGTGTTAGAGAAAAATAAACATGTTTTCAATAGCTTATAGCAGAGCATGTTTAGGATGGATGGTGCTTTTCAATGAAGATGAAGAGAGCTGCCAAGCCTTCAGTCAGTGCGTTAACTGTTCACATACAAAGTGTTGCTGCTGTCAGGTTCCTCCAATTTGACAGATCAAATCTTATTTCCCTCCTCAAACCCCAAGAACAGATACCGCAAACGTACATTCGCTGGTGAACAAATTGATTAATCCCGCTCAACAGAAATTTAATCTCTTGATTACAACTAGAAGACGTTAAGCGGCATTATTCTGAAGTGACAACACTTGACAAATTCCCAAACCGCCTCACTCTCAAGCCCATTGTCACCAGTATTAACCCAGATGAAAAATTAATTTCCCTTATCTTCTACTAAGCCCCAAAATCCAAATCCTTCAAACAGACTCCTCTTTTCTGTAAAGGTATTATGAAAACATCAGAAAGATTAATTGCATGTCTTCAGGTGACATTAAATTAATTTTGGTGCTCGTGACAGACATTTGATAGTGCATATTGAGAGGACAGATAACATTGTCAGGATACACAGCAGGACACTGAAGCGGTGTCCCAGGGCAGCATCTTATGAATTGTGCTGGGATAAGGCCAGTACCTCACTGTCATTGGCGCTGTTACTGATCTTAGAAAATTTGACGACACATCTTTCTATGAGGTCTGACAATGCTGTGGCCTTGCAATAAACACGTTGCCTCAACAGTCAGGACAATGCTGCTGGAGATGTTAAACCTTTGCCAACAAGCGGTCTCTGAACAATACAATATAGAAACTGCATCACTTCCAGCAGCCTGGCAGTTTTTAAAGAAACAGCCTTTAATCAGCAAGCTGTACTAAACAGAAGATACTAGATACAATGGAAAATCATCTTCGAGGACCACTACACAAAATTGTTTTTTAAAACTATATGTAGTATGTTTATAGAAGAAATGCTGCGCTATCTGGACGTTGGCATGAGTGCCTTGATGAAATGACACTAAATATTTTTTTTATTTTTTTTACTATAAGAGCGTGTGATCACATCCCATACCTTATAATCCACAGGTGTTGTAATGTATAAAAATGTCTCCGTGCTGGTAAATAAGGTTTTCTTACCTTATGCAGAGAATGCATTAGGGTATTAAAAAAAAAAAAAACTTCCATCTTTACAACCACTTTAAACTTTATCATACAGCACAGGACATGGAAAGCGATTTGGAGATGAAACAAAGGCGGCACTACAAGTGCAATAAATCAGATTTTCTAATAGCATGTGTACTTGAGGTACTCACAAAAGGTACGATCACAACAGGCATATAGGTACGTAATGCCGGACATCTGTGGAGTGTGCAGAATCCTGTAGGCTGAAGGCTGCGGTGTCTGGGAGAAGGCTGCGCCGATGTATGCCGAAACTCAGGCCTGAAGGAGCCCTTGCTCCGCAAACGCGTCGCCTATTGGCTTATCCCCTCCGGAAGTGACGTCATCCTTTTGGCTCCCTGCATGCGTTCCAGAGATAGGAAGTGTCAACCTATAACGGCACAGCCTTCAGCCTACAGGATTCTACACACTCCACGGACGTCTGGCATTACATGCCTATATGCCTGTTATCGTACCTTTGTGAGTACCTCATGTACACATGCTATTAAATATCATCTAATTTATTGCACTTAGAGTGGCGCCTTTACTTTATCTCCAGCTCTGCCAGAAGACCCCTTCTTATTCTTCAACTGGGCTGCCTTCAAAAGTTTCTATCTACAAACTTTATGGACTTGTTTCAAGTCACTGCTCTTATCTTTTTATTTCACCATTTGCATTATTACTCACCATGAGCATTCAGGTTGGTGGCACACACTGAGTTTGGCACAAGCGCTCACTTTATCTCTGTACATAGAAAGTGATTTACAGACCATAGGTGGCCAACTATACAATATACAAAACAGCAGGAAAATGCAAGGAGGGTCAACAGTCACAAACCACCTCAACAATAAAAGCACTTTGCTGCTGGAGCTAGCACAACAGTGACTCAATAGTTCAATAGTTGCCTTGCAACCAACGGGTTGGAAGAAATGTGTAGCAGAATTTAGGCGGTGGATCCACTTACAGGGATATAAGCCACAGAATCAGACCTAAATTTAAAAATGGGCTCTGGCAGGGAAGGAGGGACATTATCCCAAAAGGCAGAAGCCCCATGAAAAAGGTCTAAATAACCCGAAAGTGAATGGTAGCATGGGGATGAGATCACATGGGAACCTCCCAATAAGGAAGGGAAAAAAAGGGGCAAAGGAGCCTAAAGGGGGAATGTTACATAGCTATAGAAGTTACACCTGACTCTTAAAACCCTAAGGGGGGGGGGGGGGGACCAAAACATTTTTCTGTCTGGCAGAACATGGAGGGGAAAGAATACACCCATCTCAATGCAGCAAGGAAGCAAAAGGATATAGGCAAAGCCTTAAAGGGCAACTCCACTTTCTGGGGAAAAAATAAATGGCAAATAAAAAGGTCATATTGTAGATGATTGTTATTAAAAATGACCTTTCCTTTTCAATCTGCAGTCGCTGTAATTTTCTGAAAATACATTGCAATATGGCTACCTGGAGGTGTTTTGTACAGAATGTATACAGCCCTCCAGAAAGAATTTCCTGTTTGTGCAATTGGCTCGCTGATTTTCACAGAAGTCGGCCCTAAGATACAAATCAGATTTCGGGCATCTCCTGCAACAAAAATTTAATTTATGAACAATCTAATGGGATGCAGGCCCAGCAATTTTCCACATTGGTGCTTTGCAGGTGCCACAGCTGATCGATAATTATGAAACCACTCCCATTAGAGCCATTTTCCCAACATGGGCACAGAGAGAAACACAGGGATTTCTTCAGAACAAAAAAAAAAAAAAGGTAGAAACCTGCAACAAAAGATTGTTATAATCCTTTTAAAGTACACATATCCCCCAGAGTGGAAGTTTTTTTTCTCATTAAAGTGGAGTTACGCTTTAAGGGAATATGGAGAGCAGTAACTGATTGGTATCGGAGGGATCCCCTGGAGAAAGAATCTCAATAATTTAGCACCCCAAAGACATAGTGAAAGGGGAATAATCAAATCTTTGTCAGTAAAAAAAGGTCGACAGGAACACGTGGACAAGAAAGCAGTATATTGTGTCAAACTGCCATGGATAGCAAGGAAGAAATTCCCTGGCAGGCCATATATAGAAAAGCAGGAGTCTTTCCACTCTAAGTACAGATAAGAAAAATGAATACTAAAATAATTTATACCCATGCATCTTGTGCAATGCGGTATGTACAGGTCATTCTCAAAAAATTAGCATATTGTGATAAAGTTCATTATTTTCTGTAATGTACTGATAAACATTAGACTTTCATATATTTTAGATTCATTACACACAACTGAAGTGGTTCAAGGCTTTTATTGTTTTAATATTGATGATTTTGGCACACAGCTCATGAAAACCCCAAATTCCTATCTCAAAAAATTAGCATATTTCATCCGACCAATAAAAGAAAAGTGTTTTTAATAAAAAAAAAAAAGTCAACCTTCAAATAATTATGTTCAGTTATGCACTCAATACTTGGTCGGGAATCCTTTTGCAGAAATGACTGCTTCAATGCGGCGTGGCATGGAGGCAATCAGCCTGTGGCACTGCTGAGGTGTTATGGAGGCCCAGGATGCTTCAGTAGCGGCCTTAAGCTCATCCAGTGTTGGGTCTTGCGTCTCTCAACTTTCTCTTCCCAATATCTCACAGATTCTCTATGGGGTTCAGGTCAGGAGAGTTGGCAGGCCAATTGAGCACAGTAATACCATGGTCAGTAAACCATTTACCAGTGGTTTTGGCACTGTGAGCAGGTGCCAGGTCGTGCTGAAAAATGAAATCTTCATCTCCATAAAGCTTTTCAGCAGATGGAAGCATGAAGTGCTCCAAAATCTCCTGATAGCTAGCTGCATTCACCCTGCCCTTGATAAAACACAGTGGACCAACACCAGCAGCTGACATGGCACCCCAGACCATCACTGACTGTGGGTACTTGACACTGGACTTCAGGCATTTTGGCATTTCCCTCTCCCCAGTCTTCCTCCAGACTCTGGCACCTTGATTACCGAATGACATGCAAAATTTGCTTTCATCCGAAAAAAGTACTTTGGACCACTGAGCAACAGTCCAGTGTTGCTTCTCTGTAGCCCAGGTCAGGCGCTTCTGCCGCTGTTTCTGGTTCAAAAGTAGCTTGACCTGGGTAATGCGGCACCTGTAGCCCATTTCCTCCACACGCCTGTACACGGTGGCTCTGGATGTTTCTACTCCAGACTCAGTCCACTGCTTCCGCAGGTCCCCCAAGGTCTGGAATCGGTCCTTCTCCACAATCTTCCTCAGGGTCCGGTCACCTCTTCTCGTTGTGCAGCGTTTTCTGCCACACTTTTTCCTTCCCACAGACTTTCCACTGAGGTGCCTTGATACAGCACTCTGGGAACAGCCTATTCGTTCAGAAATTTCTTTCTGTCTCTTACCCTCTTGCTTGAGGGTGTCAATGATGGCCTTCTGGACAGCAGTCAGGTCGGCAGTCTTACCCATGATTGCGGTTTGGAGTAATGAACCAGGTTGGGAGTTTTTAAAAGCCTCAGGAATCTTTTGCAGGTGTTTAGAGTTAATTAGTTGATTCAGATGATTAGGTTAAGAGCTCATTAAGAGAACCTTTTCATGATATGCTAACTTTTTGAGATAGGAATTTTGGGTTTTCATGAGCTTTATGCCAAAATCATCAATATTAAAACAAATACTTTAAATAAAAAAAATTGAGTACATCATGGGACACAGAGTTAGGCCAATATTCATTACGCCAGCAGGGGACTCCAGATGGGAAGGATTGGGGCTGCTCTGTACAAAACCATAGCACAGAGTAGGGAAGTATAATGTCATATGTTTATTATTTTTCCTAAAGTAGAACTATAAGCAAAACTTTTTCCCCATTTTGGAGAGTGTATGAGTAAAACAACATTGCCTATTAGGACAAATAGTGAAACAATAAAGTTAGGGAAAAAGTTCAAGCCCCCCCCCCCCCCTACAACTTTGCCCTACGTAGCACTTATGTGCATCGCACTGTGGCATGTCTTGTAGGATAAGGATGTATACTATGGAGCCATGAAGACATGCAAGCCAGGAACTGAATTTTACATGGGTACTGATTAACCTGGTCATACCTTGTCCATGTCACTGGCCCAGTTCAGGGTCCAGACTTCATCCGTCACAGTGGGTATACTTCCGAATTGTTCTTTAGGGTCTGAGCGTCAAATGGAATGGACGCCCTGGATCTGTATATAACCCTGCAGATAACTACACTTGCTGCAAGGTAACTGCTAAACACAATGTCCAGTGACCCAGGGCTCTAATAAAAAACTGGAGCCTTGTAGAGAGTGCAGACATTCTGTCGACACTAGGGGTGGACCAGATGAAGCGGTTGCCAGTGTCCACTAACCCATGGTCTATGAATCGATTCATGTGCCCTGTTCTGTAAAAGGCTCAGATGTCTATAAAGATTATTGGTCAACAAAGCCAATGAGAGTTGACAGTCTCTGTGAAGGTCTCGTTCACACAGGATGCTTTAAACCAGCCCTTAAAATTTCCAAAATGATTGCTGGCGAGTGTGGGGCTGCCTTGGAGGTGGGGGGGGGGGGGAGCACCACTGGCATAAGGGGTTGATTGGGAGCCGTTCATTCCAACGATTGCCCAGGGGAAAAGAGCCAGCCGGATCATCAGAGAGGGGGGAGCATTGCTGTAACAGCTTTCATCTGAATTGCCGCGCTCGCCGTCGCATACAGCCCCACCTGCTGGCCACTTTAATCGAACACCAGTTCAATGCCGGGACGTGTGACTTATATCAGAGTACCCGGGCCAGGAGGCAGGGCTGTATGTTCTGGCGAGCATGGGGAACATGCTGAAATTCAAATGAAAGCTGTTACAGCAATGCTGCCCGCTCTGATGATCCTGCCAGCAATTCTCCCTCTCCCCTCTCTTCCCCTGCACAGGTGCAGCAGCATTGATGAACACAGGTGGGGCGGCACTGTTGGGCACAGATAAAGTTGTTTAAGTAATTTCATGAGATAAATTATCAGGGCGTGTTTAGGGCCGGCAGGGAAGGGGTTGGGTGGGGCAACTGGTGCAGAGTAATCCTTAAAGGATATGTAATTTTATTTTTTAAATATGTCATACTTGCCCTCCTCTGTGCAGTTGGTTTTGCACAGAGTAGCCCCTGTCCCCCTCTTCTGGGGTCCCTCAGCGGCACCTCTTCTCGAATGACCCATTGGAGAGCCGCTAGCCTTCAGGGCACCCGTGCGGGCATGCTCCCGTGTCCTGCTGCTGTATCCACTGACACAGACAGCAGGACTTGGCCCCGCTTCCCATGTCATTTTATTTGATTGACAGAAGCGGGAGTCAATGGCTGAGCTGCTATCAAATCCGAACCCAAAACATCAGCTGGAGATGGTGTGCTCGTGTCCCCTTCGCTGGAAAGACCAGGTTCAGGTAAGTAAAAGGGGAGCTGCTTTAAGACCTGGCTAGTAGCTTAGGACTTGAAATTTTGAGCCCTGCTTCATGCACGAACGCTGATGTGCTCTGAGCACTACAGTGCCAATGCACCAATCCTAGCGCAAAGTGTTTACTTTTTTTACAGATTAATAATAAGTGTCATGTACCATAGTTCTACTGCAGCAGTGTTGCAATGTGGTGGGTTGTGACGCAACATGCTGAACTTAAAAAGTACTGAAAGTAGTACTTTTTTGGGGACTGTCAGTATAGGAAAAAATATGACTCCTGCCTTGTCTATATGTTGGGGTTGCAATATAAATAGCTGTCAGCGTAGCCTCAACAGATCTGGTATGAATGAGCCCTTAGTCTTACAAATCAAACTTTGGGGAAATTGAGTTGATTATTTTATAAGCTGAGAAAAAAAAAATGCATCCGAAACTTTTACTTTTGACAAAAAAAAAAACACACACACCTAGAAATTAAGGAGATACTGGTGGAAACACATCCCATAAACCTTATTGCCATCAATCTGACCAAGTATAACGCAACATCTATCCAACCCAGCGGACACTGTAAACAGATGGACAGAGTGTAAACAGATGGACAGAGTGGAATGGCAATTTTCATTAAATAAGGAAATTAATATTAAACAGAAAAATGCCTCCAAAAAACGAGGAGACAACATAATGTAGAAAGTGGCCTTTACATTCAGACAATATGTCTATTCAAGCAAAGGTAATGTATTAATCAAAAGAACAGATTTATGCCGAGTGGTTTTAAAGCGGAGCTCCACCCTAAAGTGGAACTCACGCTGATCGGAACCCTGCCCCCCTCCGATGTCACATTTGACACCTTTCAGGGGGTAGGGGGGGTGCAGATACCTGTCTAAAGACAGGTATTTACACCCACTTCGGCTAAACTGCGGGCAGAACGTCACCTCCCGTCCTCCCCCTGTTGTGCTCTGGGAACACTCGGCTCCCAGAGCACAGCGGAAGCCAATCAGCGGTGCAGCGCCGTAGGGAACCAGGTAGTGAAGCTGGAGCGCTTCACTTCCTGTTTCCCTCACTGAGGATGGCGGGGGGAGCAGCGATCGCTCGTCCTCTGCTGCGGACGGCGCTGGACTCCAGGACAGGCAAGTGTCCTAATATTAAAAGTCAGCAGCTGCAGTATTTGTAGCTGTTGGCTTTTAATATTTTTTTTTCATGGCACATCCGCTTTAAAAGGAAGAAACTCTGTAGGGGTTTCCTTTTGTCAGCAGCACAATTTTCTGCAATAATAAACAGCCACAAAGATTTTACTTTTTGGACAGAAGAAGGAAAGTGAATTAAAAGATCCTTGATATTGAATGAATAATTTATACATAAATTCCACTTGGCGATTACCTTCTCTAGTTCTCCTGTGAGGCCAAGTATCTTTGAAAACATATGGGTGATCAATCTAAAACGTTTGGAGAGCAGTGACATCCTCATGTGGGGAGCACAATTAAAACACAATCTGTCTGTCAGTAAAGGCTTTCCTCTACATCGCAGATTTGAGTCTCACCCTCTCTTGCAATCACTTGGCTGCTGATCTTCGCAGGTCCCCCATCTAACAGACATCCACCAAATATTGTCACATCTGTGGGCTTTTTTTCTGCTGATAAGCCAACAAAACCCAAAAAGGTGGCATGGGAAAACAAAAAAAAGAAAGCTTTCCATGTCAGAAATCAGTAATGCTCGATGATGTATTTTAATGACCCTTAGCTAAACTAGTAACTTTTTAAAATGAACAAAAGATTAAAATGAACAAAAGACAAGCACAACTAGAAACAAGAACAAAGATGAAAGCTGAACTGAGGACAGACCTAAAAAGAAGAAAACGTACAAGGCTAGCAATACACACAGACTTCTATCTCGGTCCTAAAGGGCTGAACCAGAAAAAAAAAATTTATCAGCACAAATAGAGGAATCTCCTCTGTCAGCTATCACTCTGGCAGCGGTCATAATACTCGCACAGTGATTGCATCTAAATTTCTTACCGGATTCCTCAATCAAAACAAAGTTTGTCGACCTGGATGGTGCCGACATGGCCAGATGGACATTCTCCCATGGTAAGGTGTGTTTAAAAGGGGATATGATCTCTTTACGTTAATAAATGGTCCATATTGTGAACGTTAAAGGGTATATCCACCTTTGCAGTCAAAAGTAAAACCACCACCCCTCGATATGTTGCAATAGGTTTGTTATGCGTTACCGAAGGATTGACCTGCTCTGAACAGAAGTTCCAGCCAATAGTGCCTCACAAAAAGGTGAGGAAACTCGACCAGGTGACTGCTCTACAGATCTGGCCAGAGGAGACACCTGCATTTTCTGCCCAAGGACCTGACATTACTCTGGTTGAGCGGGTTTTCCAGCGATTGAGTTCTGTAGCTTTCTTCTATGGCCAATTTCATAAACCTTGCTATGGTGTTTTTGGATGCTTTCATGCCCATCTTAAGTCCATTAAATAGGATAAATCAATTTGTGGATTTCCTCCATTCTTTTTTCCTTTCAATGCAAGCAATCAAGCATCTCCTCACATCTAACTTTTTGTTTCTTATGGTTGCCATGAAAAGGATGAATGCCCTTCTAAGAACTATGGAAATCTGTGACGACCTTGGGAAGAAATGGCAAATCAAGGGTAAACACAATTTTTTTGTCCATAAAAATTGACCAGTATGGTTCATCCACAGATCCAGCTTGGTGTTCGCCAATTTTTCTGGTGGAAACTAGTGCTACCAGAAGTACAGTTTTTAGTGCAAGAAGCTTAATGGAATAGTCTAATGGTTCAAAAAGGACATTTTTGGAATCCTTTAAGACTAGTGCCCAAATCCCAAGATTGTTCGACACGGAACCTCTCTTTGCGACAGAGATCAAAAAACACTTAATTAGGGGAACCTCAGCAAGGCTTTTTCTCAAGGAAACTGGATAATGCTGTTGCGTGTAGGGTGCTAGCTGCCAAATTGAGATCGGACCTGTCTTGTAGGAATTCTAGAATTGAGTGGATCAGGGATTTGCTGTTTTAATTTTTGGCCTTTCTCCACACTGATAATTCTTTCCAAACTTTAACATAAACAGAATTACTGGCATTTTTACTACTTAAAGCGGGGGTTCACCCTTAGAGGGCACTTTTCCCCCTTCGCTTCCTGCTCGTTATTACTAGGGGAATCGGCTATTTATTTTAAAATATGTGCAGTACTTACCCGTTTACGAGACGCATCCTCTCCGTCGCTTCCGGGTATGGGCTTCGGGAATGGGCGTTCCTTCTTGATTGACAGGTTTCCGAGAGGCTTCCGACGGTCGCATCCATCGCGTCACGATTTTCCGAAAGAAGCCGAACGTCGGTGCGCAGGCGCAGTATAGAGCCGCACCGACGTTCGGCTTCTTTCGGCTACGAGTGACGCGATGGATGCGACCGTCGGAAGCCTCTCGGAAGAATGTCAATCAAGAAGGAACGCCCGCTCCCGAAGACCATACCCGGAAGCGACGGAAGAAGATGCAGCTCGAAAACGGGTAAGTACTGCACCTATTTTAATACAAATAGCCGATTCCCCTAGACCGAACGAGCAGGAATCTAGGGGAAGAAAAAAAAAAATTTAGAAATGGGTGAACTCCCGCTTTAAACTCCCTTACTTTCTAAGAGCTCTCTTTCAGTAGCGCCGTAGAAAGGGCTAATCTTTTCCCACTGCTAGATAATACACTCCTGCCTGGTGAAGGAGATCTGATCTTTGAGGCAGCCGCCAAGGTTGTTCCAGGCTCAGTTTGCATAGTGTTGAAAACCAAGGCTTTCTTTGCCAAAATGGTAAAACGAGAATGACTTTGGAGTCCTGTATTTTTCGAATCATTTGAGGGATTAAGCAAACTAATATGAAGGCATACAGTAGCTTCCCTCTCCACTGACGAGCAAGTGCATCTGTACCCAAGCTGCGTATGTCCTTCTGCAAGGAAAAGTATCTTGGCTCTTTTTTGTTGCTTCTGAAGGCAAAGAGATAGATTTCCAGAACGCCCCACCTTGAACATATCCAAGTGACGGCATCTTGGTTCAGACACCACTCTCAACTGAATCGACTGAGGCTGTCGGGCCAAGCAATTCAGATCCCCTTTATTTTTTTTTTGTTTACAGAAAAGCACAAGAGCATTTTTTTCAGCAATTTTATATATGGACTTTATTTTTGCACATATGCTATAATTTTTTTTTACAATCATATTGATTAATACATTAATGATTTTTATGTGTTATGATTTATAAAGTTTAGCTTTAGCTATTTTGCACTTAGGATCTACAATTTATTGGTTTATGGAATAATTTTGTAGGAGTGAATGGTTTTCATGTTGTAGATTGCATTTTTTTTTCATTCAGCAATTTATTGCACAGAGTTATTTTTCCATTAGGAGTACTATTTAAGGAGACATCGCACCTTTTCCAATTTATGATCACTTTAAACCTGGTATTCAGGTGTATTGCAAACTCTTTCCATTACTAAGCGTGAAATTTCATTGTTAATTTAAAGTGGATGTAAACCCTCACATATACCCAGTGAACAGCCTCAGATGATAAAGATGTGTGTGGGTGGGGTTACATGGCGCTGCCTCTGCCCTATCCCCTATTGCATAATATAGTGAGAAAGACCCAATGTTGGGATGCAGTGAAGTGCTACTAATAAACAAAGAAATAGGTATATAAAAAGGTAAGTGCAATGTGAACCTCTAAATTAGCTCACATCAATGTGTCCCATATCAGGTAAAGAGACTGTGCATAATATAATAACATATAATAATAAATAACCTAAAAAGGCTAATTGTATGGTCAAACTGGTCCCACACGATGTCTGTAGGAGTCTGACTACTATACAAAGTGCTGTGACAATTGACAATTGGGATTGCAGCTTGCGCTCCAGCTGCGTTCCACCTTGCGTTAGCCCGGAAGTGCCTCCTTACGCCACTTCCGGGTTAGCGCAAGGTGGAACGCAGCTGGAGCGCACGCTGCAATCCCCGTGGTAGGCGCTTTACAACACTACCCGGCCAGCTATTGTATGGGCTCAGCAAACAAGTCTGGGCTTTTCTAGATTTTAAACATTTTATTTACTTGTAAATAATTTTCTGTATTCGATTGTATATCACTGAGCTGTACAGTTACCGCACAGTGTCCAAATTTTTTGCCTATGGCTGTAATAAACACATTTTTTGAATACTACACAATGGGAGTGTACCTTTTCTTCTCCTGAGGGATCACTGCAATAACTTATCACTGGAAGGATCCTTAAGTGAACGGCTGAGACTTGCTGAGGAGAGGTCCGGAGCAGTGGATATCTGGGAATCACTCACTACATGCGTTTTACCCCTGGTGGGGAGTTTCATCTGGTGAGTGGGGACCCTTGTGGGGGGAGCACCGGCACCACTGCGTATACATTACCTGTATAGAAACATTTTCTCACTGCAAGCACCAGCATCCCTAATCCTGTGTGGAATCAATAGACCCTTATTCAGAGACTACTGCTTTCTTTTTGAACTTCATGTGTACTATAAACTGTCAATTACCTAGCCCCAGCGTTAGGGTGCATTCTTGGTCACTTATCACTTAGGACTTATTTTATGGTATATTTTTTAATGTCGTAGCTTTTTGTCTATTAGCCAGACTCTCACTACCTTTGTATGAGAGCAGTCTGACGGTGATTATAGACTGTCAATTACCTAGTCTACAAGCTAGGCTGTATCTGGTCACATATCACTGTATGATACATTTTATGTATTGTGTTCAATTGTCACAGCACTTTGTATAGTAGTCAGACTCCTGCAGGCATCGTGTGGGACCAGTTTGACCATACAATTAGCCTTTTTAGGTTATTATATTATGCACAGTCTCTTTACCTGATATGGGACACATTGATGTGAGCAAATTTAGAGGTTCACATTGCACTTACCTTTATATACCCATTTCTTTATTAGTAGCACTTCACTGCATCCCGAAATTGGGTCTTTCTCACTATATTACGCAATAGGGGATAGGGCAGAGGCAGCACCATTTAACCCCATCCACACACCTTTATTATTTTACCAACCCCTTTGGGGTGTTGGTTTTCGGGGGGGGGCAGCAGCCAGACCACTTAAAGCCTAAGCGCAGGTTTTTTGAGCCTCAGATGATACACAGGGATAAAACAAATCTCCCTGCATAAGTTTTACATGTATATCAGCTGTCTTAAGCTTCATATACTGTTTAGAAATTGCACATTGTGTTAGGAGATTTTCTCATCCTGGTTAGCACTGCAGTGAGGCCTGGGCATACAGTCAAGACAGCTCATAGGTAGAGACTTTCAGCTCTGATCGTTTAATAGTTCAGGGCTCTGCTAATCTAATCTATTTATAGCATCCTCCCCACCACAAAACTCAGGCTCTGCTTTTATCATATGCGACAGAGAACTTGTCAGGAGTTTTCAAGGTAATAGAATTACAGAGCATAAGAAAGCTACAGGACATAGTGCTTTGTAGAGAGAACAAAACACTGCAGATATAACTGCCCAGCTCAAATTTCATGATTTGGGTTTACATCCACTATAACCATATTT
This sequence comes from Rana temporaria, assembly GCF_905171775.1. NCBI lineage: Eukaryota > Metazoa > Chordata > Amphibia > Anura > Ranidae > Rana > Rana temporaria. Next base: position 73,340,941 of record NC_053493.1, read on the forward strand.
AAATGCCAAATAGTCACAGGGGTAAAAACAGAGCTACACTGGGGGAAGAAACACTCTGGAATAACTGTCTAGTCCTGCACACGGCTCAAGCCAAAGTTGTCTGTTCCAGCTATGATTTCTATAGGTTCGGGATCAATCCGAACTCCTGCCACATCTGCACAGTCAAGGCCATGCTGTCCAACAGAGCCATGCCAACTGTTACCCTAACAGGTGGCCATCTACAACACAATGGGTATGTTAAAAGAGTACAACAGTATAAAACTGGGGGCCAGCACCCAAGGAGCACATGAAAGGCCGAAGGGCAGGGCCAGGAACTGGTAGGTTCTAGAAGCCACAAAGTAAAACAAAAGTCTCCCTGATGAAGAAAAGGCGATGACAGACCTGGTGGATTCTATGAAGAATAGTTGTGCTTGAATGAGCACATTTATAACACTGAAGTCAAAAGATGGGGCACATGCCCATTTTGGGTTAGAAGAATGAATGGGTTGGAGTAATAGCCTTGAAATTATATCACAGGAACTAGGGAAATTACACCTTGGTCCACAAGAACCATGAGCGCTCAGTGGAGATCTGGTAATTTGTGCGGTGAAACAAAGGTTTAGAGTGAAAAAACGGAGAAGGGAGCATTGGGAAAAACTGCAGTATAAAAACCTGGTATAAAATCACCTCTTGCACCCAAGCATCAGAAATGAAAGCAGTCTAAGGATCTGCCATGGTTAGTGTGGAAAAGCAGGGGATAGGCATGTCTAAAGATTTGGCAGCTGCTGACTTAATACTATGTTGGCATACTGAGAGCCAAGCTTTGGAATGGGGAGGGGTAGGTTTCAACAAAAGCATGGAAGTGGAAAAACAAATGGAATGCACAACAAGGACAATAATTTGCCGTCTATCCCATAAGCTTCTTCCACTGAGGAAGGAGGATGCTCTTGCAACTGGTAGCATCCTTGATAACAGTATTATGGGTTTAATCCCACAAGGCATTGCCCCTTGAAGGTCAGGCATATTAAACGCACATGAGATGTTGTAGACTTGTAGTCCAATACAAGTTTCCTACGCATGTGTACAAATATGAGACACAAAGGAGAGACAAGCAGACCGTCACAGCAAAAATGTAAAGCATTTAAACAGCAATTTGTTTTATGAGCTTTATAATCAGTCGCTGTATCTCTTAAAAGGCGTTTGGTCAGCCAGCCATGGTCTAGAACAGTAAGCAGGCATTGTAGTTTTGTTGGGGTGGGACATTGTTGAATCTACCGTGGAAATTTTCCCCAGTTGGGTACAGGGCTAATAATTGCTTGGAAACTTCTAAGGGCTTCTCGCAGTGCTTCCAGTCAGACATTGGCACAACAAGTCACAGCCTGGATTGGGTAAAGCAGAGGGCCCACCAGCAAGAACATGGTTCTAGACAGGACTCCCAACTGCTTATTGAATGGGTTCCTAAAGACACGGGCATTCTCCACAGGTAAGGGGGAACATTGATCACAGTGGGACTAGAACACTTTTGTACAAAACTTTACCCAGCCGAGTACAGAGCTAATAACTGCTTAGAGACAGCAAAGAACTCCATTAAAAAAAGATGAACAGCACATGCAATAAAATGGTAAAGTCTTTGTGGCCCTTAGGCACTTTAAGGAATCCTAGACTGAAAGCATTACTGATAGATGCAACAGGCTTAAGTAAATAAGATACAGAATATGTGGGACAATACTTACCCTACTGCCATTGAAGTTCAACTTGGCACCTAGATGTACCAGTGGAAGCATTACAACTGAACAATGGATTGGGGGCACACACTATGATGAGATCATACATACGCATGTTGGAACATTGGAAGGATTAACAAAGTTGCAAGTTCAGTTATGAAAGTTAATTTTTTTTTACTGTACATACATTAACATGTCTTCAGTAGTAAGATCCAATGTTTACATTTTTGTATGATTTTCATAATAGAAGTCTATCCAAATTCATACGTGTCATCTTCGTTGGGCAGGTGGTTTAGGTGCCTTGAGGGAACATATTGAGAATGCTGCCATTTATGGTAAACAACAGTAATTTATTGGAGGTTGGGGACGCATGGGGTGGGCTTTATTGGGAATAGGTATAGTTGAATTTTTATTTTATAAAATAAATTGTCTTTTTGAGGAAGCATGGCTAATGCTAGGTGTTTTATGTTTGAGGTTGTTTTACACAGTGTATTTTATACATTTTGTATAGCATCGATCTGTAGTCCATTACCATAGTTGGTTGGTTTAAGGCCTCGTACATACGACCGAACATGTCTGCTGAAACTGGTCCACGAACCAGTTTCCGCGGACATGTTCAGTCCTCTGTACGGCCGACCGGACAATTTTCCGGCGGATCGGACAGGTTTCCAGCGGACAAATGTTTCTTAGCATGCTAAGAAACATGTCCGCTGGAAGCCTGTCCGTCGGACATGTTCGGTCGTCTGTACGACTCACCGGACATGTCCGCTCGGCCGAAAGCCCTCGCATGCGAAGTGATTCGACGCATGCGTGGAAGCATTGACCTTCCAGGGTCGCGCACGTCGCCGTGTTCGCTGTTCGAGGCCTGAGAATCAGACGTGTTTTGTGACTATGTGGAGGTAGGGCAAAGTAAAGATCAAGTATTCACAAAACCAATGCAGGTGGTAAAAAAAAAAAGGTGAGGGTCATTTAACTGTTGTGTGGATTTTAAACATGTAACTTTTTCTTTATCCCTGTTAATGTGGTCAGATGTCTGTTTTATCAGTTTAGATGTGGCTCCATCCTGAACTGGCAAACTCATTTTTAAATTACGTCTGTATACCTCTTAACCAACTACAACTAAGGCCACAGAGGACTGAAAAACACCAGTGGGTTCCACTTTGTTTGTTTTTTTGCCTATTTAATAAAAGATGGATTTTTGAACAAGCTTCTGGTGACGAATATCTGATTGCATCTGACCTTTGGAAGGATACCAACACCTTCAGTGCACTAGGAGGAAGTACAAGTAGGGGTAGGCTGCATACATTTGTCTATTCACGAAATACAAGAAGATGGTAGCAGCTGAAGGTCTAATGGCCAGAGATGACCAAAGTCACTGTAGGTGGGCAGGAACGGATCAAATCAAGCAGCATGAGTGATACACTACCCAGCTGATGTCCATGCTAAGTACCATAGCATTAAAGGGGTTGTAAAGTCAGAATTTGTTTTATCTTGATGCATTAAGATAAAGCCTTCTGTGTGCAACAGCCCCCCCTCATAATTTCCTGAGCCCATCTCCATCCAGCGATGTCCACGAGTGTCTCTGCCTTACGAGACTCTCCATCCTGATTGGCTGAGACGCTGCAGCAGCGGCATTTGCTCCTGCTGCGGTCCAAGTCAGTTAGCCAATCAGGAGAGAGGGGGGGATGGGGCCAGGCTGTGGCTCTGTGTCTGAAAGGACACAGGAGCTGTGACTCGGCTGCCCCCATAGCAAGCTGCTTGCTGTGGGGGCACTCGACAGGAGGGAGGTGCCAGAAGCACAGAAAAGGGACCCAAAAAGAGGAGGCTTGTGGCTGCTCTGTGCAAATCCACTACACAGAGCAGGTAAATACCTCAACGTATGTGGTGGTATAACCCAAAAGTTTAAAGTGATATTAAAACCATTTGTACAAGCTTTGACATATGCATAATGAAAACTAGCATTAACATCATGGCCAGTCCACATAAAACATAATTTGAATGATTCTAAATACAGTTTATTTAAATGTTCTGTAATCCAGTCACATGAGCATTTTCAAGCTCCTTTGTGACTCAATGGGCAATATGTGGGCAGAGCTCATTCTCCATTTGCAGCATATCCTGCATGATCCTGTCCTATGCCTGGGATTGCGCAGAGCTGAATGGCAACTGAATAGCAACTATGGCAGACGCATGCCATTTTGAAAAATAAATAAAAGGTCTAAAAATCGATACCATTCTTTATAAAAGCTATACATGAAACCCTTGCTTAGTTTAACAACCGGTCATTCACATACAAACTAAATTCTTTACCATGTTCTCAGGCGCCCCATGTGACACCTTTAGAACTGTCAGTGTAGTCTCATCAGCTCATCCGGGTGACACTCGTCTCACGTGGTGCAGATGGAAAGATAAAGAATTTTGTTTTCACGTGAATGGATGGTGAATGGATGGTAGTTTAACTAAGAAAGCATTATGTATTTTTTTTTTTTTTTTTTACCGTTTGCCGCTCGCACACCATCAAATAATGAAGGGACAATGAGGCTCTCGTTATAAGACGAGCAGCAGATTTGTCAATCTTTGGACATTCGTTTAAAAAGCTTTTCTCTTTGCCATAACAGTCAACATGAAAGCGAAGGCAGCTCAAACCATATCCAATGAAAAGAACTTGCATCTGAGATTATATATATATATATATATATATATATATATATATATATATATATATATATATATATATATATATATATATATATATATATAAAAATAAAGATTTGTTATTTAAAAAAACCTTTGTAACATTAACCCTTGGGGGTATAGTCAAAGTCCCACTACATTATCCTTCTTTTAGTTGAATCTGATGCCAGTATAGGCCCACCACCCCAAAAAAAGCAATTACATTTGCCAAAATTAAGCAACAATGGAAACATTTTCGTATGCAGAAACACCTTTGTCATTCTCAAAAAAAAAAAAAAGTAGAAAAAAAAATAAGAATTACCTATAGTAGTATATTTAAATACATTGCATGTCATATTGACATGAACAATTAAACTTTTCCTAATAGGCGAGACAACTGTAGGATAACACCACTACATTACCTTAATTTTCTTTCATAATTATTCCAGTAAAAGCAAAAAATAACCCACAGCAGCAGCAAAAAAAGAAAAGTGATATAAAATAATCCAATTTTGATAAAACTAAAAATATAAACCATGCTATAGGTTAGTCTTTTACCTGCCACAATTAATAAAACTGATGTTGCAATGCTGATGTCAATCGCAGCCTACATACCCACTTACAGAATACACTTCCCTAGGTTACAAAATAGGCTGACTTGTCAAACTCGCCAGCATTTTGAAATAACTCAAGACACCCTCACGCAAGACTAATAAAAACCTCAATCACACCATGACAAATTTGGGCTAAATTTTTCCAATTGCCTACCTATATTGACTTTAATGGGCAAGATGACGATAAAAAAAAAAGAAACGGACAGCAGGACTACAATGTAACATTTATAAAAGGTAAAAATAATAAAAAAAAAAGGCATTTATGTATTCAATGTATAAATGATTAAAGATATTCCAGGGTCAGTCGGCAACAGTGAAGAAACATACATTTCAGCATCAGGTTATGTGCAGTGTCACGTGTCATGTGGACTTACCACTGTGGATAACTTAATCACACGGACTTTTGGTGCTATATGAGCTGCTTCTCCAGAGCTGCTGTTTGACCTCTGCATGACAGTTCTCTTTGTGCCAGCAAGTCTCTGCTCTATTGGCTTGCCCTGGACTGGAGCTGCTGTAACAGTATGCTGTGAGGTCAGCGATGGGGCTGACCTTGCAGGCCGGACCTGTTGAACCTTCGGAACAGAACTCTCTGACACTTTGTTTTGCACTGCCTGCTTAATGATCTTCTTTTGTTGTCCCTGAAATGTTACATTGGTTACAGAAGTTTGCAGAGGGGGGATATTCTGTGGAGGATTTGCTGCCTCAGACTTCTTAGGAGTCAGTCTATTTTTCACATTTGGCTGCGCCTGCGCAGTGGTGGGAGGCAGAACCTGGCTGCTGTTATTTTCTGACTTTACAGTCTGTTTGTCCATCTCGAGCTGGCCTTGTTGTGCAATGCTAGTCTGTTGTGGCTGCTGTTGCTGTTGGTGCTGCTGACTGAGTCTCTGCATGAGCTCCTTTTTCCTGGCACCAGCCTGCTGTTGGCGACGCAGTTCCTTCCGCTTTAAAATTTCCTCTCTCAAACGCTTCTGTTCTTCGATTTTTAAGCGGTATTTCCTGGTCTCCTCGTCCTCATCGGGGAACTTTAAGGGAAAGAAAACATATGGCTTTATACCTCACCAATAATAGCTAATTTCTGCAATCACTGGCTACGCTACTACCATTTCTCTCTCGACACAAATGGGTCGATCAGTAGTATAGACACGCACAGAAACAGTTTTTAGCCCTTCATAAACACAGGATGAAACAACTATGGGGCCTTTCTGTCAGATCGCTTTATCTCGTTCTCTGCTGACAAACTAACAAAAGGTAGTGGGGTAAATGACCTTAGAAGATTTCATTAGAAATGTTGATTTTTCTTACACAATTTTAAAGCTTGATCTCAAACTCATTTGTCACACAGTAATTGCTTATAATGAACACCACAAGCCAAGTGGCTGACCTTGAACTTGAGCGCTCCTCTCAAGAATCAAAATGTCGTCAACTGCAAAGCTGGAATATTAATGGTAAACTGCAAAGACTTATTATTCTGTGCTCATGTCTCCTCTGGATGAAAATAATAAGCATCAAATAACCTTTTTTCGGTCTGGGATCTCTAATAAGCAACCATCTCCACTCTACAGTAATGCAGTTTATTATTAATAGGAGGCCAGAGTGACTGATGGCTAATGATGAAAGCACACCACATTCCTGCATTTGTGCGCTAATCAACTCTGTACATACTTGCCTTTTTTTTTTATATTGCCCAAGGTACTATGAAGAAGGGCAAAAGTAAAGGTGTAATGGCTAAACTCTTATTGTATCACTACTAACAGACTCAAGAACTTTCCCCCTCAATCTGAGATTCCCCCACATGTTGCAGATCTCACTGATCACTAGGCTTGCCTTTTAATCAATAATAATAATAATTAGGGGTTGACAATTTTATTTGAGCTCAACAAAATGTCAATAAAAAAAAAAAGCCAATAAGCAGAAAGAGATCGTGTACTGGCTATAATGCAAAAGCTGAAAAAGAATGGGGTTCCAACTGCAAATATGTAGACTCCATAGTATCACGATTCCTGGGTTTTATCCGGCTGCATTACAAAAAACAAAACAAAAAAAAAAACTTGAAGTGAAATTTGATCCCCCTTGCAAAAGCCTCAATGGTGACTTCCCAATCTAAAAAAACAAGATCTCCCGAGCACTCAAGCTCCACGTCCTGTCAGGGATAGAGGAGACCGATGCTGTGTCCCTTGTACATAGGGACACAGCATTGGTCACCTCTTCCACTCAGTCCCCTCCCACACGCCGTTAGAACACACCCAGGGAATACATTTAACCCCTTCCCCGCTAGTCACAATATTACACTAATTAGTGCATTTTTATAGCCCTAATCGCTGTATAAATGTGAATGGTCCCAAAATTGTGTCAAAAGTGTCCGATATGTCCGCCGCAATATCGCAGGCCTGACAAAAAAAAATTAAAAATCACAGATCGCCGCCATTACTAGCAAAAAATAAATCATAAATCTATCCCCTATTTTGTAGGCGCTATAACTTTTGCACAAACCAATCAATATACGCTTATTGCGATTTTTTTAACAAAAATATGTAGAAGAATACGTATCGGCCTAAACCGAGAAAAAAAAAATGGGATATTATAAACAAAAAGTTAAAAATAGTGTTTTTTTTTTCAAAATTTTCTGTCTTTATTGTTTATAGCGCAAACAATAAAAATTGCAGAGATGATCAAATACCACCAAAAGAAAGCTCTATTTGTGGGGGGAAAAAAATTATAAAAATATAATTTGGCTACAGTGTTGTATGACCGCGCAATTGTCATTCAAAATGCATCAGCGCTGAAAGCTGAAAATTGGTCTGGGCAGGAAGGGGGTTTAAGTGCCCAGTAATGAAATGGTTAAACCAACCCAATCTAGAAGTTTACAAACATATAGTGCCTGGAAAAAGTAATCACACCCCTTGAAATTTTACACATTTTGTCATGTTACAACCAAAAACGTAAATGTATTTTATTGGGATTGCATGTGATAAACACAAAGTGGCACATAATTGTGAAGTGGAAGGAAAATTTTATACAAATAAATGTGAAAAGTGTGACCTGTATTTGGCCCCATTGAGTCATTTACTTTGTAGAACCACCTTTCACTGCAATTACAGCTGCAAGTCTTTTTGGGGATGTCTCCACCAGCTTTGCACATCTAGAGAGTGACATTTTTGCCCATTCTTCTTTGCAAAATAGCTCAAGCTCTGTCAGATTGGATGGAGAGCGTCTCTGAACAGCAATTTTTAAGTCTTGCCACAGTTTCTCAATTGGATTTTGGTCTGGACTTTGACTGGGCCATTCTAACACATAAATATGCTTTGCTCTAAACTAGGGCCAAAACAATTAATCGATAACTAATTGATTATAAGATTAATCGATTACAATTTTCATAATCGGTTAATTGGCCAGTAACATAATGGGGTTAAAAAAAACTAAAATTAGCCCTTTTTAGTACAAAAAAAGCAAATTGCTACTGTAAATATTACTTTTACTGTCCCACAGTAAAAAAATTAACCCCTTACAGTAGCGATTATTTGCTCTTTTTGTACTTCTTTTATTTATTTATTTTTAATCCCATTATGTTACTAAACATCTCAGGCCAGGGTCACACCTCTGTTTTTTGTTGCCTTTTGCAGAAACACACTACAGTTCATTTACATGTTTTCCTATGGGACACGTTCACATCCATGATTTATTTTCATAATCGATTAGTTGGTCGATTATTGTTTCGATTAATCAATTAATCAGATAATAGCCTTAAAAAATTGTTTGCATTTTTTATTTTTTTTGGGCCAATTTGTTGTTGGGCGGATTACAAAACACAAATTGCTGCAAAAACACATTACATGCTTTTCTGCAGCTTTTACATTGAAGTATATTGAACAAAAAAAAAAAAAAAAATAGCACCGTTTTGCGTAAAATGCCCCTTGCCCTTTCCAAATTTACAGCAGCTGAAAAAAAAATCATGGATGTGAACGTATCCCATAGGAAAACATGTAAATAAACTGTAGTGTGTTTCTGCAAAATACACCAAAACACAGAGTTGTGACCCCAGGCCCGAGATGTTTAGTAACATAATGGGGTTAAAAAAAACTAGGGTTGTCCCGATACCACTTTTTTAGGACTGAGTACGAGTACCGATACTTTTTTCAAGTACTCGCCGATACCGAATACCGATACTTTTTTTAAAATGTGTCCCCAAATGCAGCCATGTCCCCCCCCATATATGCAGCCATGTCCCCCCCATATATGCAGCCATGTCCCCCCCATATATGCAGCCATGTCCCCCCCATATATGCAGCCATGTCCCCCCATATCCAGCCATGTCCCCCCCATATGCAGCCATGACCCCCCCCCATATCCAGCCATGTCCCCCCCCCCATATATGCAGCCATGTCCCCCTTACCGTACATGCCGCCGCATCCCCGCTTGGTTAATACGCGCGGGGAACATTACAGCATTCATTTGAATAGCTGTAGTCTTTCGCGCTGCGTATAGACACTGCCCCTTGCTCGGGATTGGACAGTTCACCCGAGCAAAGGGGAGTGTCTATACGCGGCGCGGCGGGAAAGACTACAGCTATTCAAATGAATGCTGTAATGTTCCCCGCCCGTATTAACCAAGCGGGGATGCAACGGGATGCGGCGGGGGAGGAAGTATTCTATTTTGGTATCGGGGGTATTTGCGGGAGTACGAGTACTCCCGCAAATACTCGGAATCGGTCCCGATACCCATACTAGTATCGGTATCGGGACAACCCTAAAAAAAACAAAAATAAGTACAAAAAGAGCAAGTAATCGCTACTGTAAGGGGTTAATTTTTTTTACTGTGGGACAGTGAAAGTAATATTTACAGTAGCGATTTGCTTTTTTGTACTATAAAGGGCTCATTTTAGTTTTTTTAACCCCATTATGTTACTGGCTGATTAATCGATTATGAAAATTGTAATCGATTAATTTCATAATCGATTAATCGATTAGTTGTTTCGGCCCTAGTTTGATCCACAGGGTTTGAGACAGTGGTATAGACGAGAATGCGTGCTCCAGTCCCACCCAAGCTTTAGTAGCTCTGTGGATATTCCAATCAGCAATTCTGGATAGGTGTCATGCCTGGTGGTATTTGTCTAGATTGGGATTCAGGGTGCGCCAGGTGTCGTGAAGTAGCAGTGTCTGGAGTTGGGCTTTAATGGATTTGAGGGCTGCGTACGTTAGGGATGACGTACCCGTGGAAGTATCATGTATCGGACCAAGGGGGGCGTTGAAGTCGCCACCTAAGATGAGTATGCCCTCCTGGAAAGCTGAAAGAGCATTGGTGATAGTTAGAAGATAGAGACCTGGTGGGCATTCGGGGCATAAATATTGGCCAGGGTAATCGGTCGACCGAAAAGCGATCCTTAAGGAAAACATATCTCCCTTCCACGTCTGACAGTGTATCTGAGTTGAAAGGGGCAGTTTTTTGCTAGAAGTATAGAGACCCCCTTGGACTTAGAGGTAGGGGTAGTTGCGTGAAATACAGTGGGGTAGTAGTAGTTTTGCAGCTTTGTCGTTGCATCAGTGCGAAAGTGTGTCTCTTGAACGAAGATAATGCATGACATGGAGAAGTTGCGAGCGTCGTTCAGGAACATGGAGGCCCAGAGCATTGAGTGAAATTATTTTGATAGGAAGTTTCTCGGCCGTGGTACGAACGGGAGCCATCAGGGTAGAGGCGGACGGCTGTCAGAGTGCAACAAGCTGAAGTTCCGAGAGCTGTGGTGGGCTTAGGGGGAGATGACGGACCTGGTAATTCAAATCAGAGAACGCGGTAGGTCGTAGATTGGTAGTCTGTGGTGGTCGCAGGAGAAAAAGAAGGGGTGTAGGAGGGGAGGGGAAGGGAACCGAGCGCATGGCAGCAGGTGGTGAGAAGTAGGGTAAGTAGTAGTCCGGAGACTGATGAGGAGCCCCTCACCAGCCCAGTAATCTAGGCTTCCGCGTACGCGAAATTACCGGAAGATGTCAGTGGTATGAAAAATAAGATATAATGTGCGGAAGAGAAACAGGAGTAGAACCACTGTGTGGGAGTCGATTTGTCCTGAAAGGAGAGAAAAATGAGAATGGCAGATGGACTGTCAGCCACTAAACACTGAACGATGTAGACATATAGCTAGCGGAGACCAGGAAAGTGATGGCATGGGTTATCGAGAATCCAGAGGGAAGGCCCAAATATGGATAGTATTTATGAGGGGTGTAAAGGAGCCGCTATCTAACGTTAGTGCGACCTTAAGCCAACTCTTGTGGGAGCTGTAGCCAAGTGTAGGCCCATGTGTGTCGTGCGGTAACCTCAGTAAACAGGTAAGGAAGAGCAAAACAATATAACAGCGCAACAATCAAATAATATCATCACATCAATCAATTGTGAGAACATATTCAATAACAGTAAACCCAGACCGACAGAGGAGGAGGAGGGGAAGGGGAAGGGAGAAGGGGGGGGGGGGGGGGTGAGGTGGCAAAATAAAGAAGGGAAGGATATGCGGGAGGGGGATGAAAAGGGGGGGAGAAGACATGAGAAGGGGGGGAGAAGACATGAGAAGGTGAAGGGAGAAGAAAGGGGGGAATGAGAGGGACGGAACATAGAGGGGATAAAGGGAAAGGAAAGGGGGAGACGCAAGAAAGGAAGGGGGGAGGGAGAGGAAAAGCAAGGAAGAGGAGGGGATGGGGGAATCTGAGAGAGCAATACCAAAAGGCGTGCACAGAGGGCAAAAGTCAAAGGGAGAGGGCTTGAGAGAGGATAGTCCCGGGATAGGAGGACATGAAAAGAGGGTGTATAAAGATTTTGAGTCTTCTTTTCCAGTTATATACAGGGCTGTGGAGTCGGTAGATAAATGTTTCGACTCCTAAATGTTCCGAAAATCTAAATTTAGTAGGAGTTTGAGTCGGAGCATTGTTTGCTGACTCCGACTCCAGGTACCCAAAATTTCCTCCGACTCCACAGCCCTGGTTATATAGAGCTAGTCACACCAAATGGTACCATAAATAACGTGCCGTGGCAAGAAGGGGCTCCAAGGGTTTTATGAGATTGGAGTAGCAATTAGACCGTCCGATATATTGTGGCAATGGTGTATGTGAGATCAAACCCTTGTTTCCCGTCTGGTGCGGTATAACCGACAGACTAACAGAGCAGGAACGGCTTAAACCGAGGCGTGTCATATTCAGAGTACTGCTGCGAAGGAGATGTGGAGGTGGGAGAACAGGAAGAGAAAAGGGTAGTAGAAAGGACATAGAAGAGGAAGGGTAGACATCTTTAAGCAGAGCATTTATCATGAACAGCATAAAACATTAGTATAAAAAAATGCATGTGAAGGCTGTGCACAATGTAGCGTGAGCAGTACCTGATCCGAACCTAGCGATTGAAGCTGTCATATCAGAGGATAGCACATGGCTGAAGGCTAGTTCATGCAGTTACTGATTGAGAGCCTCTAGGATTGGGAAGTCTTTATCCCCACCAGCAGAACTTGGTCAGGGACCAGGAAACAGGGCAATGTCACGATCCAAAAGGGTATCCTTCACAAGTCCCAAACGGGGGGTGGAAGCATATTGAGTCAGCACACAACATTGCACGTATGGGGAACCGAGAGTTCAACAGAACAAAGCACTGAGGGGGGACGCAAAAGCCAGCGGCATGAGGCGATAGGCAGCTTTACCATGTGTGTCTGCAGGTCCAGGTGGGAAGAACACAGGACTTAAATGTTAAAGAGGGAGGGTGACAGTAGGTCAGGTACCGGTGGAAGAACAGTCGTGTCGCCTTGGTCGCGAGCGGGGATCAGTGACAAACCACGTGTGCAACGCAGCGGGGAGACTGTTCGTGCAAGGGATGGGATGAGGAGGGGAGGCACAGCGGTCTGGAGAAAAGGAATGGCCGGGGAGGACAGAAAGGGTAAGAGACCAAAGTGGGTGAACTGATCTGTCAGTCTCGGGTGTTAGCCGGCAATCTTTCCTCAGTAGTCGCGGCGCGCCCTGCGGGGTAGCGGGGCCGTCTGTGGACTGGAAGGCTGGCGTCTGGGTGACGAAGTTGGAGCAGGCCTGTAAGGAGATGGCGACCAACATCTTCGGTAGCGAGTTGCCTGAGCATCCATCGGCTCTTCTCTGGGTGAGCGGCGTTGCATATTAGGCACGTCGAACTCGGCGTACCAGTTCAGTAGCTCAATATACGGGATATCCAGAATTCTGCAGAAATTATCTATTTCTTCCGGAAACCTTAGCAGGGCTGTGCGCCCTAGATGAGTGGCTGACAGGGCAAACGGGAACTTCCAGCGGTATTGGATCCCCCTGGCACGAAGGACATCCAGCAGAGGACGAAGATCTTTGCTGTGCCTGAGGGTGATCGCCGACAGATCTTGGTATACATGTATGGACTGTCCCTCATGTTCAATCTGGGGTTTCGCTCGTGCCTTCCGGAGGATATCTTCTTTCGTTTGAAAGTTGTCTAGGCCAGTGTTTCTCAACTCAAGGCGCCCCAACAGGTCATGTTTTCAGGATTTCCATTATTTTGCACAGGTGACTTGATCAGTTTCACTGCCTTAGTAATCACCACAGCCGTTTCATCTGAGGGAAATCCTGAAAACATGACCTGTTGGGGCGCCTTGAGGACTGGAGTTGAGAAACACTGGTCTAGGCAGCACACAACTTCCCTAGGGGGGTCAGTGTCCTTTGCCCGAGGCCTCAGTGCCCTGTGGATGCGTTCCATCGGGATGGGCGTTTGTACGGGTCTGTCCAGAATGTTGTTGAAGAGCTCCGTGACTGCAGGCAATATGCGTTCGGGCTCCACCGATTCGGGGAGGCCTCTCACTCTGAGGTTTCGGCGTCGTCCGATATTGTCCAGATCCTCGACGTGTCTTTGTATGTCCCGGAGTTGCAGGGTATGCGTATCCATCTTGTGGCTGACTTTCCGGAGGACTGTATGATGTTGTGAGGTGGTGATCTCGACCTCCTGCACCCTGGTTGTGATGGCGCGAATCTCGTGGCGGAGGTCTGTAATGGCCACAAACAGGGTGTTTTTGATGTCAGCAGCCACTTCGTGTAGATCTGTTAGGCTTGGCTGTAACGAAGCCTGCGGGACCACGGTACCTCGTGCGGGAGAAGGCACGGTGGGTGTTAGGACGATCTCCGCTGAGGGGGGTGAATGGATCGATGCTGGAGATGACGCCACCATTTTGGATCTTTGTGACTGGAATATGTCCAGTATTTGCTGGATCAATCTGCCGTTTGTGTCCCTCGGGGAGGGCGATTGAGAGGCAGAAGAGTTGCGGGAGAAAGGTCCCAGTTTAGAGGGCAGAATGCCGTGTTCGTCTCCTAAAACAGCCGAAGTGTGGCTAAGGTCCGTCTGAGCACTGGATCCAAGCGTCCATCTTCTCTCAAGGCAAACCACGCCCCCCGTGAGTCCTTCGTTTTTAACAAGCAATGCAGAGAAAAACAGGAACAGATGGGAAAGTGGCCTGTGTCTAGTACTATACGCCAGGATATATAATTTACAGGACAGGACACAGGCTTGATATTCAGAGATCCTGGGATGTTGGCCAAGCAGTGAATAAAAAGGGTGGGCAACAACAAGGCAAATAAAACCGTGCCAACAGGCCTAACAACAAGGATCAATGGACCCAAGAGTGCTGATGCAAGAACCTTGAGGCTAAAAGCTGCATCTGTGGAGGATAACATGTAAATCTGAAAGAACTTGTAAAAGTCATAATCAGAAGCTCATATGGCAGCCTTACAAAGCTGGGCAACAAAGTCTTGATGCCAAATGCCATTGAAACCCCTACCGACCTTGTGGAGTGAGCAGGTATTAGTGTGGGAGGTACTTTATCCTGTAGGGTGTAAGCTCTTCAGGCGAGTTGTCTTATCTGTCTAGCAAGGGTAGATCTTGAAGCAGTATGTCCCTTTGCGAGGTCCTGAGGAATAGACAAATAGGGAGTCGGGCTACCTGACAAATTGTAGCTTTGAGGTACACTCTTAAAGCCTTAACTATGTCCAGACAGTGTAGAGCAATTTCTTTTGGGTGCTTAGGAGCAGGCCATAAGGAAGAGTTAGGTCTTCTTTAAGGTGTAAGGCTGAGCAGGTGACAGCTACCTTGCAAGAGAAATCATCCAATGGGAATTCCCTGATGGTTCAAAGGACAGTTTCTGTATGACATAAAGAACCAATATTAAGTCCCAAGGAAGCACAAGGTGCTGTAAATCGGGTTCCTAGAAACACTTTGAATAAAGGTTCGACAAAGCTGAAGTCTACCCCACCCACTGATTGGCTCCCCTGCTGGCCAGTGGGCACATGCGCGCCCATAAATCATGTGAGGCAACATACGACAGCGATTCGCAAAAAGCAGACACATTGTCGCAGTACAACTGTGGCGGCTGGTCCTTGAATAGTTAAAGGGCTGACAACTTTAAAGGAGTTGTAAAGGAAATTTTTTTTTGCTGAAATGACTGTTTACAGGGTATAGAGACATAATAGTTAACGGATTAATTTTAAAAATTATTAAAAATAGATAAAAATCAATCGTATAATGTACCTGCAGTTTAGTTTTTGCATACCGTTTCCTGCTTCTGTGATGTACAGAGCCACAGAGCCAATACAGGGCAGTGATGGTTTGTAAAACTAAGCTGATTGGTGCTGAGGGGTTTTAGACACACAGTAATCACACCTCCTTGATTAGTGACCAGAGAGAGAAAGCTCCCAGTACTGTGGTGATCAGGAAACGGACAACCAGGAAGTGTGGAGATCAGAGAAGGATTACAGCAAACTTGAGAGCAAAAACGAACAAGGAGGACATGAAAACAGCACTGCATTAAGGTAAAGGAAGCTATTAAGATAAAAATAAAAAAAAATTCCTTTACAAACCCTTTAACCACTTAAGACCTGGACATTTATGCAGCTAAAGGACCCGGACAGTTTTTGCGATGCGGCCCTGCGTCGCTATAACTGACAATTGCACGGTCATGCGACGTGGCTCCCAAACAAAATTGGCGTCCTTTTTTCCCACAAATAGAGCTTTCTTTTGGTGGTATTTGATCACCTCTGTGGTTTTTATTTTTTGCGCTATAAACAAAAATAGAGCGACAATTTTGAAAAAAATTCTATATTTTTATCTTTTTGCAATAATAAATATCCCCCAAAAATATATAAAAAAAAAATGTTTCTTCCTCAGTTTAGGCCGATACGTATTCTACCTATTTTTGGTAACAATAAATAAATCGCAATAAGCATTTATCGGTTGGTTTGCGCAAAATTTATAGCGTTTACAAAATAGGGGATAGTTTTATTGCATTTTTATAAAAAAAAAATTTTTTTTACTACTAATGGCGGCGATCAGCAATTTTTTCGTGACTGCGACATTATGGCAGACACTTCAGACAATTTTGACACATTTTTGGGACCATTGTAATTTTCACAGCAAAAAATGCATTTAAAATGCATTGTTTATTGTGAAAATGACAATGGCAGTTTGGGAGTTAACCACAAGGGGGCGCTGAAGGAGTTATGTGTGACCTAATATGTGTTTACAAGTGTAGGGGGGTGTGGCTGTAGGTGTGACATCATCGATTGTGTATCCCTATAAAAGAGATCACACGATCGATGACGCCGCCACAGTGAAGAACGGGGAAGCCGTGTTTACATGGCTCTACCCATTCTTCAGCTCTGGGGACCGATCGCGGGACTCCAGCTGCGATCGGGTCCCGGAGCTTTGGACCGGGTCGCGGGAGCCACTGGGCACTAGCACAGGACGTGCCTATAGGTGCATGTGCCCAGCCGTGCCATTCTGCCGATGTAAATGTGCAGGAGGCGGTCCTTAAGTGGTAAATTCCATGTACAGTAAAACCTTGGATTGTGAGCATAATTCGTTCCGGAAACATGCTTGTAATCCAAAGCACTTGTATATCAAAGCAAATTTACCCATAAGAAATAACGGAAACTCAGATGATTCGTTCCGCAAATCGATTTATTCATAAGTTCTTCAGTTTTAAGTCCATATAAAAAGATTATAGTAATGTGATAGGTTGTGTAACCATAAAATGTCCATCCACAAATGGAAGCCTTCACAAGGGGGATTAGAAGCAAAATCCAGCAGGAGCTACAGAGAATAAGAGAGAAAAGAGGCACCTCTAGGTGTGGCAATATGTTGCTAAATGTTGTACCATCATTAAATGTAACCATATTGCTACACTTAGAGGCGCCTATCCTCTTTTATTACTCAGTTGTGACATGATGCTACTCTTATATCAAGACACCGTTTGTATATCAAGTAAAAACTTATTTAAAAAATGAGCTCATCTAGCAAAATGCTCTCAAACCAAGTTACTCTCAAACCAAAGGCTTACCTGTTCTTCACTCTTAACTTCTGCATTTATTGGGCTGGTGACGTTTACTGGCTTGGCTGCTTGTGCACTTTCAGCACTCACGGATCTGGGCTGCGGTGCTGTGGTGGCCACAGGAATGACATGTGCAGCAGGGGCCGACGTTGCTTTCCTCATAGTCAGGTCTACTGAGTGAGACGGCGCTATAGGCAGCTCTCGCAAGTTGCTGTTTCTTGGATTGTGAGCCTTGACCATGTTCTGACCTGGTGTACCCTGGAAAAACAAAAATCAACATTTATTAAACGTCACTTTTCTTTTTTTAAACATTAGACAATCCTTGGGAGTTATGGATAAAATTAACCATCACTACGCAAAAGATTTTTGAAAAGCACACAACACACTATAAATTGCATATTCACAACCTCATACCTGTCTTTGTTTGAGAGCAGGGTGTCGAGGCCCTTGCATTCTATGTGATGGGTTTTGAGAATTTTGTAAATGTGCTCTAAACGAAGATGTCTGTGGCACAGACATTGGGGGCTTTTGTTGTCCTCCAGGCGGATGATGTTGATGCAAAGGCGGAGGTTGCATGGGTCCCTGTGAAAAGATTAATAGGCATCATAGAATTACAAGATCCAATTCAGCAGTCACTTCATATTCTAAAAAAAAAAATGCTAGTTACTTGGTAATGATACTGTTCCAGTGCCTTTAATACTTTGGGCCTGTAACAGGAATACGGGGAAAGGGCCCCGACTTGTGTGCTCGTTCTAGGTCAACAACACAAAGGATTCAAGCCAAAGGCAACTATTTTTCTTCAAATGTCGTCTACAATAGGAATTCCCTTGCGTTCCTCTCACTACTGTTTTTCTTTAACCAGTTGCCGACCAGCCACCGTCGTTATGTGATTTTAAGTGGGTTTGAAAAGGATCAGAGATTTATTTTTTGTTACACTGCGATTGCTGTTACAGTGATGAACAATCGCTTAAACCGTCATGGTTGGCTTTCCATTCATGACAGTTTGCTTTCTGTTAACATGCTGTGATTGGCTACAGCTAATCACATGGTACAAGGTGCTGTGATTGGCACAGGTACCATGTGATAGCTGTGGGCCTATCACAGCATCAGTACAACCGTTATGAAACTCATTCATAACAGTTTGTGTATACATCGTAATCATGTGATCGTCCAGCCACCCAAAGTGGCCAGGTACCCGGAACTGTAATCCGCAGTGTCTGTGCAAAGCTAATTATATACACACACAAGTCGGCCCCCACATTAAAAATACAGTAGGCAGTCTTTAAGTGGTTAAAACAAGTTCAAGTGACTATAAAAAAAATAAAAAAAAACATAAAAAATGTGCATAGGTGAAAAAGTGAAAAGCTCATTTAACCACTTTACTACTGCCCGCCGTCAATTGACGGTGGCACGATAATGCTCTAGTTCTGGGAGGACGTCATATGACCTCCTTGCCGAGCCACTAGGGGGCACACGCACCCGCAGCATTACTGGGAACCTGGTGCAGGTGCCCAGCCGCCGTGATGGCCGCCGGGCACCTGCGATTGCCCAGTAACTAAGCAGGACCATGGATCTTTGTGTGTAAAAAAAGAGATCCACGTCAGGGAGAGGAGACTGATGCTGTGTCCCTTTGTACATAGGGACACAGATCGGTCCTCTCCCCCTAAAGTTAGAATCACTCACTAGGGTACATATTTAACCCCTTGATCACCCCCTAGTGGTTAACCTCTTCCCTGCCAGTCACATTTACACAGTAATCAGTGCATATTTATAGCACTGTTCGCTTTATAAATGTGAATGGTCCCAAAATAGTGTCAAAAGTGTCTGCCGCAATATCGCAGTCACGATAAAAATCACTGATCGCCGCCATTACTAGTAAAAAAAAATAAAAAAATAAAGATGCTAAAAAATCTATCCCCCATTTTGTAGCCGCTATAAACTTTTGCACAAACCCAACAATATACGCTTATTGAGATTTTTTTTTTTTTTAACCAAATAAATAAATAAATAAATATTATATTATAGCAAAGATTTTAAAATATTGCCTTTTTTTAAAAAAAAATTGTCGCTCTTTTGTTTATAGCGAAAAAGATAAAAACCACAGAGGTGATCAAATGCCACCAAAAGAAAGCTCTATTTGTGGGGAAATTTGGGTACAGTGTTGCATGACTGTGCATATGTCATTCAAATTGTGACAACGCTGAAAGCTGAAAAATGGCTTGGGCAGGAAGGGGGTGAAAGTGCCCAGCATTGAGGTGCTTAAGTTAAGGCACAAGAGTCCTCCTGAATAACAGGTCATTTGGAATCCACTCGGGATTGCTTAGACAAGATAGAATTTCATTGCATCTTGACAGACTTGGAAACGCACTGAATGTTTTAAAAAATACATATATATTTTTCCATTTAAATGCCATTTAAACTTGTAACTTGACTTATATTAGTTAAGACAATACTAACATATGGAACAAACCTGCATATTCGACTGATTGTGAAGCATGAAGGGTTGTCCAGGAGGGGGTGGAAACTGTTGCCTTGGTGGAGGAAAATGCCTTATATTTGTAGATGGTTGACTGAATGGTGGAATTCCCATTGGCCCTGGAGATGGCAGGTTAATCCGAACAGGTCGCTCTCTTGTAAATCCTGGGTTATTAAATCCTTGCTGGGGTCCAGGGACAGATTGTGGGAAATTTGGCTGTGGACCAGTACCTGGTTGGCTAAATCCTGGCTGATGCCCAGGGCTTGGCTGGTTAAAACCAGGCTGGTTTATTCCTGGCGGGTTAAATGGTGGCTGAGGGGCAGACTGATTGAACCCAGGAGGGGGACCTGATTGGTTAAAATTTGGCTGGTTAAAATTTGGTTGACTGCCGGGTGGGTTAAAACCAGCCTGTGGGCCCGGTGGATTAAAGTTGGGCTGAGGACCAGATGTATTATATCCTGGCTGGTTGAATCCAGGTTGAGTAAAGCCTGTTTGTGGCCCAGGGGTATTAAAGCCTGCTTGTTGACCAGGTCCAGGAGGATTAAAGTTAGAAGGGGGCGGATTAAATCGCTGTTGTTGGCCTGGCTGGTTAAAGCCCTGCCCTGGTGGACTGAAAGGTGGTGGTGGGTTCTGATTGGGAAGGTTATTGTTAAGAAGTGGAGGTGGAGGCATTGGAGGAGGATTTCTCTGATCAAACATAGGATGGTTAGGAAACCGTGGCTCTGTAAGCAATGGAAAACATATTTGTTAATTCGACATTTAACAAAACTGACTACAGTTATAAGAAATTAAAAGGATTTCAAACTGTATATACAAAAACATAACAGTATAAAGCACAACAATAACAAGAGAACAAATACAAATTCATGTTATTACCTCATTCAGAATGTCAGGAAACCTCATTTATAAACAGGGGGTGATGAGAAGGGTCAGCCTTAAACAATACTAGTCTGTCAACTAGTTTTATCCACGGCTCATTCGCAAATAAATCTTATAGTATTAGGCAACGTTCAACTCTACTCCAAACTTTTATTTTTGTTTTGTTCTGTGCTGTCAAAATATCTGTCATCTCATATCTCCTTAGGGCTCCAGTGAAAAGATACTTAACCATATTGCTTATTTGCCTCATATATTACACAGGGTTATTGCCCTGTAGTTTGACCTCATTTGAACACTCCAAGCTGTCAAAAGAGGGATGACTGACCCCCGCTTATCAAACAATTAACCTACTGATGCACCCCTCCCATACAATATGCCACACTACAACCACAGCCAGCCTTGCTTTAATTGGTACCCGTTTGGGGGGTGGTGTACAGATAAGCAGAGGTTCCACCTTTGAGTGGAGCTTCGCTTTAAATATCATTTAGCTAGGCAAATGCATTCAAATTAAATATGTGCCAATATATATATGTAGTGGCAGGACATTCTCCTTTAGCAGCTACCACCCCCACTGATGAGCTAACAAATGCTTTGAAAGTTTAATTGTCTCTGCCAACCATCCACAACAAATGCCCTGTTGCAGACGGTTACCCATCATTAACCATCTACAGCAAGAAATATTTATTCCAGGGGTGGGAGCCACTGCCCAGTCTCAAGACGCTGCCAGCTGAGAAATTCCACCTGAGTGTCTACCTAGAATGTACATGATGGAAAAGGCTGTAAAGTGAAGTTCTGGACAGGTACGGCTTTACCTTTTGCCACAGCAAGACTTACGGTGGTTTTTGAGGACTGGGTCAGAGGGATAGAAGTGATAAGAAATCTCCCATATATGGACTGGTTTGGGAACATAATGAATTTTTCTTTATTCTTGAGCTCTACCAATCACTGAAGACAAGAGAGCAATAAAACCATGTACCTCCAATGAAGAATTGCTCACGCTCAGGCTGGAGTGGTGGTGGGTTCCTCCAAGGTTCTTGAATTCTTGGAGGTGGATTGAAATTGCCAGGCGGAGGACCCGAAACGTGTTGAAAGTCTGGCATGCCCTATTTAAACACAATAGCATGATTATGAAGGGTAAAAGCATAGCGGTACAAAGTGAAAAAGTAAACATTGAAAAAGTAAGCAACTCCTATACGAAAGAATTAAGGTGAGCATATACTATACAATTTCCATTAGATTTACCAATGGCAGAGTGCAATGGCCTGCCAGGATTTTCACACTAATGTGACTTTATTCAAGGCTATCACCTACTGCAGAGTTTGGTTTATTGAATCAAAAGAAAAGCATTATAAGAAGCCAAGTCTTAAATGAACTACAAATTCCTCATTAAGCTCCACGTTTCCATTCAGTATACTCCATCCAGCCCACCTCCTTAACAAAAGATAAGGTGGCCCTAATCCTTTTACAGAATTATACCCTATTTTTCAGCTTCTTTATCCCCTTAAATATCCATCTAGTTAAGAAATTAACATTCTGTTGCACACAATCACTACACAAATTATACTTTACATTTCCACATCTCTTGTTAATTACATGATGCTATCTGCAGTAATCTATTCAAGCACTGCAGATAACTTGGCCTACTGGTGAAAAGAAATGAAACTTGGCATAAATTGCTTAGCACAAAGTTAATCTTAAAGAGAAAACAGAATAAAAGGATATCTAACAGCTATTGTGTGACTTACAGAAAGGGTCACTCATACTTCCAGAAGACTAAATATGTTAAAGTCTTTGTAACTTAATGAATCTTTCAATAAATTGCTTCCAACATCTACAACATGTTTTCATTAATTTCATTTCATATGCAAGTGTTCTATTAGAATTCTAATGATGGTTAAGCAGGGTCAGGCAGACAATTGAGAACAGAGCTTAGAGATTAATGACCAATATAGCCCTGTACGCACATTCTATTCGCCAGCAGTGTGAGTATTACATTTCAAAGTATTTGCACGCTAACTTTTTACCAATGCCAATTTTTCTCTTGAATGAACAGGAACTGTCTTTTGAAAAGCAATAATGTTACATCAAAAACGATAACTCTTGGAAAATATATGTACTTTTAACCCTTGCTTACTGACCACAAGGTCATACATTGGGAAAAACGATTGATGGCAAATTATAGGAGAAGCCCTTCCTATCACATGCACATAACTTTGTGGACCAACAGGTCACAGAAGCAGGATGAGACTCCTGTAACACGAGTATGTACAAAACTGGAAGCTGTACTGAAAGCGGTATTAAACATAAAACCAAAAATGTAATATTGATGCATTAGTTTTCCTTATGTTAAAACTCCCCCCCCCCCCCCCCCTGTTTTCATCTGGTGAGCTGGTCAGTAACACACCTCCTGTATTAGGGTGCCCCTACTCTGGATGAAGCAAAGGGGCACCATTCCAAAGCAGCACTGTTAATCTGGGGGGAGGGGAGTTTTAGTGTCTAAATCTGCTAGTATATTGCACAAATTGAAGCCAAACGCCAGATTACACTACAGTTAGAGCAACAGTTTTTTTTTCTCTCCTGGGATAAATGTTTTTCTAAATAAAATAAATAAAAAATCTGACCATCGTGAGTGGTAAATGGTTAGCTCAACACTGATCAAATGCAGGAAAGCGTGCTCTGTTGAAAAACAAGAGACTTGGCAGCTGGATCACCAGACGAAAATAAATTAAAGCCAAAAAACAAACAAAAACAAACAAACACAGTATTGTGCCCATCACATCCAAGAATTGGAAAACTTGGCAGTGGTTTATTGCCACTTGAATTATCAGTGACTTACACCTGGAAACACAAAATCTGATGCGACAGCAAAAATAGAAAATAAATAATGTGGTTGCATAAGTGTGCACACCCTCTTATACCCTGGTGCTGTAGCTGTGTTCAGAATTAAGCAATCACATTCAAACTCATGTTAACCACTTAAGGACCGCCGCATGTACATATACGTCAGCAGAATGGCACGGACAGCCACATCAACGTACCTGTACGTGCCTGCCTAGACGTGGGAAGGGGGTCCGATCGGGACCCCCCCCCCGGAACTTGCGGCGGTTCCCGTGGCTGTAGGAGAGATCCGGGATGAGGGGGCGGCTGTTTGTTTCTGGCCAACTCCTCGCGATCGCTCCCAGCCAATCACCTTCCGCCGATGGGCTTCCTCTGCCTGTGTAATGAAAACACAGGCAGAGGAAGTGATGTCATCTCTCCTCCGGGTGGTCTTTTCATCCGGCGAGAGGAGAGAAGACATCACAAGTAAGTTGCACCAACAGACCACTGACACATAGGCACACTTAACCCCCCCCCCCCCCCCGATTACCCCCCCCCCCCAGCCCCCTCCCTAATAAAGGTTTAACCCCTTGATCACCCCCCTAGTTAACCCATTCACCCCCTATTGCCAGTGTCACTAAGCAATCGTTTTACTGATCGCTGTATTAGTGTCGCTGGTGCCGCTAGGTCGCTAGTAATTTTTTGACCAGTGATCACCGTATAAGTGTTACAGTTGACGCTGGTTAGTTTGCCGTTTATAGCATCAGAGCACCCGCCGTATATAACCCAATAAAGGTTGAACCCCCTGATCGCCCGGCGGGTGATAATAAAATTTTAGCGTCAGTCAGGGTCTGCGTCGCCCCAGGTTAGTGCCAGTGACGTTAACACCCACGCGCAAAGCATACACCCCTCTTAGTTGTATAGTATCTGAACGGATCGATATCTGATCAGATCTATACTAGCGTACCCAGCAGTCTAGGGTACCCAAAAACGCATTGTTAGCGGAATCAGCCCAGATACCCGCTAGCACCTGCGTTTTGCCCCTCCGCCCAGCCCAGCCCACCCAAGTGCAGTATCGATCGATCACTGTCACTTACAAAACACAACACACATAACTGCAGCGTTCGCAGAGACAGGCCTGATCCCTGTGATCGCTAACATTTTTTTTTGGAAGGGTTTTCCAAGTAAAAAAATAAAAACAAAAAATATATAAAATAAAAAAAACAAAAATAGTCGTCGTTTTATTGTTCTCTTCCTCTCTATTGGTCTGCTCTTTTTTACTGTATTCTATTCTGCAAAGTTTTGTTATTATGTTTTTTCATGCTTGCTTTTCAGGTATGTAATTTACTTTACTGTTTCAGGTACGTCATTCAGCTGTTGCGCGGACTTATTTATCTTGACAGCAACAGCGTTTGCTCCCACGATATATAAAGCCTTGACTAGTGCTGTAGGAGGTGATTTCACCACCACAGTTAAAAAAAGAGCATATATGCCGAAGCATTGGGGCATTAGGGGCAGAGGACCGATTTGCCGCGTACATACGGTCGACATTCCTACGGAGGCTTGCCCATGGAAAAGTCAGACCGTGTGTGCGTGGCATAACTTCTTTGCGGGAGGATGCCCCCATGCTTCGGCATATATATATATTTTAGGCACAGGTTGCGTTAAAAAATGTTTTATGTTGGTATTTGCTTTGCAGGTATGGTATGGTCTTACTGATATACTGTAATGTTACTTTGTTTTAATGTTAACCATCATTTGCTTAGCAGGTACGCCATTCAGTTGCAGCGCGGATTTATTTAGCGTGACAGCAACAGTGTTTGCTCCCACGATAAATAAAGGCGCGACTCCAACGCTGTAGGAGAATATATGCTGAAGCATGGGGGCATTAGGGGCGGAGGAGCGATTTGCCGCGTACATACGGTTGAGATTCCTACGGAGGCTTCCTGTGGAAAAGACTGACCGTGTGTACTCGGCATAACTTTTTTGCGGGAGGATGCCCCCATGCTTCGGCATATATAAATGGTGCATGTATGCCCATCATTAGAAGTGGGTGGATGAAGGGAGGTATTCCAATGGTGGGCATACCCACCGATTAATCTTTTTTTCGTTCAGCCAACAGGCTGCATGAAAAAAAAAAAAAGATTACACTACATGTCCAACAAGAACCATCAACGTACTGGTATGTTGTTGGACTTTGAATGGTTATACCAGAATGATGCCTGCAGGTTTAGGTATCATGTTGGTATCATTCTTTTCAGCCAGCGGTCAGCTTTCATGTAAAAGCAGTCCTAGCGGCTAATTATAGCCTCTAGACTGCTTTTACATTCAGTGGGAGGGAATGTCCCCCCCCCCCCTGGATATAAACCGCGCCATTGGGAAATTGGGAAAGCATTTTATCACACCGATCTTGGTGTGGTCAGATGCTTTGAGGGCAGAGGAAAGATCTAGGGTCTAATAGACACCATTTTTTTCAAAAAAAAAGAGTACCTGTCACTAACTATTGCTATCATAAGGGATATTTACATTCCCTGAGATAATAAAAATGGTAAAAAATAAATAAAATGGAAGGAACAGTTTACAAATAAAATAAAAAAAAGCGGAAAAAAATAAATAAATAAAAAAAAGCATCCCTGTATTTTTTCCCCAAAAAATGTGTTTGAAAAATCACTGCGCAAATACTGTGTGGAAAAAAAAAATGCAACACCCACCATTTTAATCTGTAGGGCCTTTGCTTTAAAAAATATATATAATGTTTGGGGGTTCAACTTAACTTTCCTGCAAAAAATAAATAAAAAATGTTTTTATGTAAACAAACAGTGTCAGAAAGGGCTTTGTCTTCAAGTGGTTAGAAGAATGGGTGATGTATGACAAAAGCTTCTAAATGTTGTGCATAAAATGCCAGGACAAGTCAAAACCCTCCCAAATGACCCCATTTTGAAAAGTATACACATCAAGCTATTTGCAGAGAGGCATGTCGAGTCCATGGAATATTTTATATTTTGACACAAATTGCGGGGGGGGAAAAAGGATTTTTGTACTCACCGTAAAATCCATTTCTCTGAGTTCATGGACGGACACAGCAGCCTTTGACCTTAGGGTTATATCCACTTCCTTCCAGGAGAGTTAGGCAGAAAAAAAAAGCACTTTAAGTGTTAACAACACTTTCCTCAGTACAGCTCCTCCAAAGGGGGCGTGGTTCCCCGGGTATAACCCACACTCTGCCTCAGCAACTCCAGTTCGTAACAAGCAGTACAAACAATGGAGGGGTGGGTGCTGTGTCCGTCCATGAACTCAGAGAAATGGAATTTACGGTGAGTACAAAAATACTATTTTCTCTTCCTTTCATGGACGGACACAGCAGCCTTTGACCTTAGGGACGTCCCCAAGCAGTATAAAAAAAATTCAAAGGGGTGGGAAAACAACATAGCAAACCAAGCTACACCCCAAACAAAACCGGAGTTACTCAACGGAGGAACTCCAACCTTAAACTGCCGCCTGTAACACCTTGCGGCCGAAGGAGGCATCCGAAGATGCACTCACATCCACCTTGTAAAACTTTGAAAGATTGTGGACCGACGACCAGGTCGCTGCCTTACACACCTGTAACACAGAGGCTTGATGCCAGAAAGCCCAAGAGGCCCCGATGACCCTGGTCGAATGCGCCTTCAGGGCATAGGCCTGAAACACAACCTGTCTGATACACCTAGAAATGGTGGCCGACGAGACTGACAGACCTTTTTTAGGACCATTCACTGACATGAACAGTGAGTCCGACTTCCGGAACGGAGCCGTAGCCGATAAGTACACTCATAGGGCCCGAACCACATCCAGGGAATGCAAAGTGGCCTCCTTCGGGTTCTTCGGCCGAGGACATAAGGATGGCAACACAATGTCCTCATTAATGTGAAAAGCCGAAACGACCTTTGGGAGAAAAGACGGCTGCGGCCGCAGCATCACATTATCCTCATGGATGACCAAGTAGGGAGCATTGCAGGACAAGGCCGCCAGTTCAGACACCCGTCTGATTGATGTAATTGCTACTAGAAAAACCACCTTTTGTGACAGAGTCAACAAAGGGATCTTCCGAAATGTCCTCAAAGGGAGCGTCCTGAAGCACCGAAAGGACCAAATTCAGTGGAGGGCGCACAGGAGGGGCCACATGCCGGACCCCCTGCACAAACGTACGCACCAAGGAGTGCGCTGCCAAGGGTTGCTGAAAGTAAACAGCTAGAGCCGAAATCTGACTCTTAACCGTACTCAAGGCGAGAGCCTGATCCAATCCCCGATGTAAAAACAGCAGAATCCGGGACACCACGTTATGTACGGGGGTGCCATTTCATCTCTTCACACAGAGATGTAGGCCTTCCATGTACGATGGTAAAATCGGAATCCCCCGTGAAGTAGACTTCCGTGCACGCAGCATGGTAGAAACCACCGAGCCCGATAGGCCCCGGTCCTTCAACACCTGGCTCTCAACAGCCACGCCGTTAAAACCAGCGACGGTAAAGCAGGGTGGAAGATCGGCGTCTGCCACCAGATGCACCAGGTCCGCGTACCAGGAGCGCCGCGGCCAGTCTGGGGTGATCAGGATTGTTGGAATCCCTTCGGCAGGGAAAGCGTAAATTAGGCGATAGTGACCCCAAGGTGCCACCAACGCGTCCACCCACAGGTCTTTTGACCAGGCCATGAACCGTGGCACCTTCCGATTGAGCCGGGACTCTAGAAGGTCCACGTCTGGAGTGCCCCATTTTCGGCACAGACTCTGAAACACCTCCGGGTGGAGTGACCACTCTCCTTGGTCTAATGCAGTGGTTCTCAACTCCGGTCCTCAGGACCCACTTACAGGCCAGATTTTAAATATTACCTTGGGGGGAGATGCAGACTAAAATATTGCGCAGCACTGAGCAGCAAATGATATCACGATCACCTGTGACTTATTTCAGTTATTTTGAAAACGTGACCCGTTAGTGGGTCCCAAGGACAGGGTGTGAGAACCACTGGTCTAATGTTTGGCGACTTAGGTAGTGGGCTTGCCAATTCTGTACCCCCGAAATTTACACGACCGATAGAGCCGGAACGAACCTTTCGGCCCACCGAAGCATTATGTGCGACTTTCATCGCTGCAGCCGAGCTCCATGTGCCTCCCTGATGATTGACGTATGCCACAGCCGTGGCGTTTTCGGACTGGATCCTGACCAGTCGGCCCTGCAGATCCAGGGACCACCTGGCAAGGCACAGCTTGATTGCTCGGAGCTCCAGTATATTGATTGGCAGGCAGGACTCCTCCGAGTCCAGCGCCCCTGGGCTGACTGGGTGCCCCAAATGCCCCCCCAGCCGGAGAGGCTGGCATCCGTCGTGACCACTGTCCAATGGCACGGCAGAAACGACTTCCCGATCCGAAGCACCGGAGACGTCAGCCACCACACCAGGGAAGACTTGACCAGAGGGCTCAACTGAATCTGGTAATCCAGAGATGAAGGGAGCTTGTCCCAACGTGACAGAATTTCCTTCTGAAGCTCCCGGGTGTGGAATTGGGCATACGGAACCGCCTCGAAAGAGGCCACCATCAGACCCAGAACCCTCATGCAGAATCCAAGAGATGACCACTTCTGGGTCGACCACTGCAGATTGCAGAGTCTGAAGTTTCTCTGTTGGGAGGAAAACTCTCGCCTCCGCGGAATCCAGGACTAGTCCCAGGCATTCCAGTCGCAAAGACGGAACCAACACTGACTTCTGGATATTCAGAAGCCAGCCAAACTCTTGGAGAGTCTGACAGGTGATAGACACGCCCTCTTCTAATTCTGAGCCCGAGGAAGCTCTCAGGAGAAGGTTGTCCAGGTATCCCACGATAGCGATCCCTCGCTGCCTCAGCAGGGCTAGGATAAGGGCGCGAGCACCTTGGTGAAAACCCGTGGTGCCGATGTCAAGCAGAACGGGAGGGCCACAAATTGAAAGTGGTCCTCCCCAACCGCAAAGCGCAGAAACCTCTGGTGCCTTGTACATATGGGAACATTCAGGTATGCTATCCAAGAACGCCATAAAGTCCCCCTGATGGAGCGCTGCTATTACTGAGCGAATCGACTCCATCCTGAACTTTTGCACCTTGACAAAACAATTGAGGGCCTTTAGGTGCAGGATTGGACGGACCCCTTCCTTCTTGGGGACTACAAACAGATTGGAGTAAAACCCCTGAAACCATTCCATCGAGTGAACTGGTACAATCACTCCCCTGCCCAGTAGATCCTGGACAGCCCCTGACAGAGCCTTCCGGCGATCCGGAGGAAGCTGGAGGTTGGAAGGAAAAAACCCGTTTGGTGGACAAGAGAAACTATCTTGTACCCCGAGGAAACTACTTTGCAAACCCACCGGTCGGAAAGAAGAGACCTCCACCGAGCCGCGAATTCGCAAAGCCGGTCCCCCACCCGAGACACGGGCAGGGGCAGACCTTCATGCAGAAGCAGGCTTGTCCGCAGGCTTGTGGTACCAGGTGCGCTTCTGCCCCGCAGCGGGGGCCTTAGCACCTTGCAAACTTTTTCCCGCCTCACTGGGCTCACGAAAAAAACGATTGGGGGTAGTAAAGGAGGGCCCTTGCTTACGGCGAGGCTCCTTGCCCTTCCCAGACTGTGGGAGCAGTGTGCTCTTACCACCTGTGGCATCCTTAATGTCATCATCCAGGGATGCCCCAAAAAGCCGTTCACCCTTAAAGGGTAAGTCCACCAAGGCCTTCTTTGAGGACTGGTCTGCAGACCAGCATTTCAGCCACACAAGGCGGTGCAGTACCACTGCATAGGCGGAGGCCCTGGAAAGCAAGGGAAGCGTATCCAAGGCCGACTCACAAACTTTAGACCTTGAACCAACTGTTCAGCCAGGTCCTTACAGGTCTCGGAAGCATCCTGCGCCTCCTTCTCCTGTAGCAAAAACTTTGCCCGTTCGGTCAGCGTCTGCGACACCAGAGTGCCGGCCAAAACCGGTCTCACAGCCGAACCCACTACTTTGAACATGGAGCAGGCCACAGCCTCCACTCTCCTATCTGCGGGGTCCTTAAACGTGGGAGCCCCCTCCACAGGCAGCGTGGTGGCTTTGCTCAGTCTGGACACGGGGGGGGGGGGTCCACCGACGGAGGAGAGACCCACTTTTTTAATAAGCCCTCCTCAAAGGGATAGCGAGTTGCAAAGTATTTAGGAACAGTAAAAACGTTTTGCAGCGTATCCCATTCCTTGTATAGCAATTCGCCCAAATATGGAATACAAAGAAACACTTTAGCGGTGCGGGGTGGCTTACGGAACCCAAAAAGGGACCAACACATCCGATGCCTCCGCCACATCCTCAAGTTTCTGAGTATCCCGCACCGCAGAGATAAGAGCTCCAACAAAGTCCTTATCATTCACCGACCCTGAAGCAGAGTCATCCTCACTGTCCGCGTGGGTTAAGCCCGCATCATCTGACATGACAGAACCAGAGCCAGACGCAATAGCAGGGCCTGATTCTGTGTCAGAGACATCCCCAGAAGCAGGCTCAGGGAGGGGGCGCTTTTTACCCCCCTTCTGGCCACTTGTCGCTTCAAACCTGGCGAGAAATGCCTCAAGGACAGCCGACATTGCCTCAACAGATGCGGCAGGGGCATTAAGGGTTAACTCAGGCATTGTTGGGGCAGAGGCACCAGGTGTAGGCTCCATGATGCCCCACGGCTGCGTCACCAGCACTGCAAGGCAGCACAACCCACCGGTCACCTCCCGGCTGCAAAAACCGAAGGCAGAGGCCCCCAGGTAACTCACCACCCCGCCCTGTTGCAGTGTGAGCTGAAACACTGAGGTGTGATGAGAAGTGCTGGCTCTGCTGCGTCTGTCCCTCAGGGATGATTTGCGGTCATTTCCAGCGCTATTTCAGGCACAAGAAGCCAAGACTTTTTTTAAATGGCTGCCGTCTGAGGTAAAAAGCCCCATGCGGGCTACAAGAAAATGGCCGCCGACCATGTAAACCGCAACAAAATGGCGGCCACTGCGCAGTTTAAAAACCCCAATGACGCACACAACACAGAGCAGCACACACAACAGCACCCCCAATGTAAAAATCACAGCCCCTGCAACACACGGTCCCCGGTGGCAATAAAAAGATCCCAGGAGCCCCCCCTCACAGTCGCTACCCAGTATGGGAAAGGAGGGAGAGGAAAGGGAGAGAGGAAAGCAGGGCGGACCCTCAGTCGACCTCCCCAGGGAAAACACCAGCCACACCACCTTGCCAGGGCAAGGGGCCACTACTTACCTGTCCTGCGACCACCGGCTGGAGGTATCCCGGACAGAACCAACGTCCGCTAAACGGCATGGCTGTCGGCCAGACACACTGTGACAAAGCCATAGAGACCGGTCATATGTGCGCCCTAGAACCGAAGTTCCCCGGCCGCCCCTGGAGTAATGGGGCCTGTCGTGGACGAGCCAGAGCTGAGGGCCGGCACACGCTCGATGGCCGAACATGGGGGGACTACAAGAGTCAAGACCCAGCCAGTCACCAGTTGATAGAAGAATAACAGGATTCAAAAATGCAGGAACAAAACAAATAAAAGCGAAAAAAAATTCCAGAGTACAGGGACTCCAGAAGGCCATGTCCTCTCCTGACAATTAGGCATAAAAAAAACTGGAGCTGCTGAGGCAGAGTGTAGGTTATACCCGGGGGACCACGCCCCCTGGGAGGAGCTGTACTGAGGAAAGTGTTGTTAACACTTAAAGTGCTTTTTTTTCTGCCTAACTCTCCTGGAAGGAAGTGGATATAACCCTAAGGTCAAAGGCTGCTGTGTCCGTCCATGAACGGAAGAGAAATATATATATATTTTTTTTTTTGTGCAAAGTTGTCACTAAATGATATATTGCTCAAACATGCCATGGGCATATGTGGAATTACACCCCAAAATACATTTTGCTGCTTCTCCTGAGTGCGGGGATACCACATGTGTGAGACTTTTTGGGAGCCTAGCCGCGTACGGGACCCCAAAAACCAATCACCACCTTCAGGCTTTCTAAGGGTGTAAATTTTTGATTTCACTCCTCACTACCTATCACAGTTTCGGAGGCCATGGAATGCCCAGATGGCACAAACCCCCCCAAATGACCCTATTTTGGAAAGTAGACACCCCAAGCTATTTGCTGAGAGGTATGGTTAGTATTTTGCAGATCTCGCTTTTTGTCACAAAGTTTTGAAAATTTAAAAAATTTAATTATTTTCTTTATTCATTTTCAAAAACAAATGAGAGATGGAAAATACTCACTATGCCTCTCAGCAAATAGCTTGGGGTGTCTACTTTCCAAAATAGGGTCATTTGGGGGGGGGGGGGGGCAAAATCGTTTTTAATAATGAAGTTGGAAAACATTTTTATGGACATGGAAAAATGACCGTGTGTACGCGGCATTATGGTCTGATGAAA
This sequence comes from Rana temporaria, assembly GCF_905171775.1. Lineage (NCBI taxonomy): Eukaryota > Metazoa > Chordata > Amphibia > Anura > Ranidae > Rana > Rana temporaria. Next base: position 73,373,840 of record NC_053493.1, read on the forward strand.
CCAAGGTTGAACTTTTTGGCAACAAAAAAACACCATACCCACAGTGAAGCATGCTGGTGGCAGCATCATGATTTGGGGCTGTTATTTTCAGCTGGAACAGGGGCTTTAGTCAAGGTAGAGGGAATTATGATCAGTTCCAAACAGTCAATATTGGCACAAAACCTTCAGGCTTCTGCTAGCAAGCTGAACATGAAGAGGAACTTCATCTTTCAGCATGACAACGACCCAAAGCATACATCCAAATCAACAAAAGAAATAGCTTCACCAGAAGGAGATTAAAGTTTTGGAATGGCCCAGCTAAAGCCCAGACCCAAATAAAATCGAAAATCTGTGGGGTCATGTGAATAGGGCTGTGTACAGGAGATGCCCTTGCATTCTGACAGATTTGGGGTGTTTCTGCAAAAAAGAGTGGGTAACGTCAAGTCAAGATGTGCCTTGCTGATAGACTCATACCCAAAACAACGGAGTGCTGTAATAAAATCAAAAAGGTGCTTTAACAAATTATTTGTTTAATCACTTCCCGCCCGGCCTATTGCAAAATGACGGCTGGGCGGAGATTCAGTTATCCGGACTGGGCGTCATATGACATGGGGTTGGTGGTCCTTAGTAAGACTTATTATTTTGAGGAAATGGGTAGGCTACTTGGTGACCATGATACTTACCTCTTACTGCGAGGTGATCCAATGGTGAATTTTAAAAATGACCTCCATACTCTGATTGAGAGAGGCAAGGGATCTGGGATCCTCAATAAGAAGGAAGCTGCGTATTTAGACCCTTATTATTGTCGGACACCGATCATATATTTCTTGCCTAAAATGCATAAAAATGCAGAACGGCCTCCAGGCCGCCCGATCGTAAATGGGATCGATTCAGTCAGTTCACGATTGGGGCAGTATTTGGACATTTTTTTACAGCCGTTAGTCTGCAAATTGCCTGCGTATCTACGAGATACTAAGCAAATTATCCAAATTCTGAATTCAATCAAGTGTACATCTAAAACGATATTGGTGACAGCTAATGTGGGGTCTTTGTACACCATTATAGGGCATGATGCAGCCCTTGCATCAGTTGCATGGGCTCTGGATTCTACTGATCTAGATCCCGAGCATGTCCGTTTTCTTTTGGATAGCTTGGAATTCTGTTTACTTAAAAACTATTTTTGGTTTGATAAGCAGTTTTTTCTTCAGCGTTGCGGAGTCGCAATGGGGGCTCGTTTCGCTCCCAGTGTGGCCAATCTTTTTATGGCCCACTGGGAGCGAGATGCGTTCTTCCATGATATGCCACCCCAGCTCCGCTGCTATCGTAGATATATAGACGATATAGTACTTATCTGGGAAGGTGACATGTCATCTTTGAATGCCTTTATGATTAGGCTGAATTCCAACAAGTTGGGTATAGTCTTGACCTGGACCGTTTCTACGGAACAGGTGACCTTCCTAGATTTGGAGATATCTAAATCTGAATCTAGATTGGTGACAAAAAATCATTTTAAGATGGTGGATAGGAATGGATACATCCCATTAAATAGTTGCCACCATAGATTGTGGCTGTGTAACATACCTCGTGGCCAATTTGTAAGATTGCGAAGAAACTGCACCAGGGAGTCGGATTTCCTGGTGCAGTCTCGCGAGCTGGCCACTAGGTTTGTTGCTAAGGGATACTCCAAACCTTTGATAGAGCAAGAAATAGAGAAAGTCAGGACCGCAGATAGAAATCTGATGATACAAGATAACCCTCCCAAAGATGATCTAGTGAACACTAATTTCAAGATGCTATTGGATTTTAATGTCCAACATAAAGCATTTGAAAAAATTGTTGCCAAATATTGGCCGATACTAAGGGGAGATTCAACCCTTGGCCCTGCGCTTCCTGAGCGGCCTCAGTTTATCTATAAAAAAGCACCGTCTTTGAGAGATAGATTGTCCCCTGGAGTCACTGACCCTCCTGTTATTCCTCGTCCCAGGCTCTTTAACTTTTTGTCAGGGTTTTATGCCTGTGGCAGATGTGCCACATGTAAACATGCAAAACTGAACATTAAAAAACGTAAAACTTTTACTTCCAATGTAACCCACGTAGAATATCCGATAAAGCAGCTAATCACCTGTGCAACAGAGGGCGTAGTGTATATTTTCGAGTGTGACTGTGGGTTACAGTATATAGGGCGCACCTCACGTGAGCTGCACGTGAGAGTGGGCGAGCATGTGAGCAACATTAAACGTGGCATTAAGACCCACAGTGTATCTAAACACTTTAGAGACCATCATCAAAGAGACCCCAAATGCCTCAAATTCTGGGGTATAGAGAAGGTCTCTAGACACTGGAGAGGGGGTCACTATATTCGACAATTAAGTCGACGAGAATCCTATTGGATCTATGAGATGAAGGTTTCTGTGCCGTTGGGATTGAACGTTGAGTTCGATCTCAACTGTTTTATATCTAATCGTTGAGAAATTTATTGGGGATTTTTATATATATTTTATATATATATATTTTTTTATATATATCTTTTATTTTAATTTTATCATAAATGTTTTTATTGAATTACTTATTAACTGCTTTGTTATTGTATAATTTCTAACGCAGTTATATTTAATGATGATTATGTGATATTTGAGGTCTGGATGAGGTAAAGGCGGCTGACGTCTAATTTATGCTGCTATTTATTTGTTTGTTCTTAATTTTTGTATTGCCTGGCTGATGTCCATTAGGATTTATTATCCTTTGTCTGGTGCTTTTTTCTTTAATCACTAGATGGCGCCAGCCTCAGGCTAATTGTATTATGATTTTTTGGCCCTTAAGATTTTTATATCTTCTATCTTGTACTCTGCTGTGTGGACACAAGATGGCGCTGGCTAATTAGTCCCATGTGAATGTTGCTATGGCAACCACATGGTACATATTGCGCTGCGGGACGTTCACGGAGATCCCCGCCCCACGCTGATGAAGTCCCGCCCACTTTGGGACGTAACGCGTACGAGGGGGAGGAGCTACGTCGACGTCACCCGCGTTTGCCTCACAGAGACCTAAACAAGCTGTGTACATTGACCCGGACGCTCCGCTCCGGTAATTGCTGTTATACCTGCACTCGGTTCATGAGTGCAGGACCATGTGAGTTTTTATACCTTATGCTTTTATTTCTATTAAACGTTTTAAGCAGTGAGCACTTAGAATTGTCCTTCTTACTCCTTTCTCGGTCCATTTAAATGCTGTATGGGAGAGTGTTGCCTTGCTTATTGCCCGCTGGTGCCATCTGGTGGATTCTTTGGAATTGAACCCATGTAAAGTTGATTACCTATCTTTGGAGGTTTTGCTTCTTGCCTTTTGACCTAGCCACAGGTCGAATTATTGAGGTGAGAGGCCACCCTTTACTCTTGGTGGAGGATAACCCTTTCCTGTGGGTCACGGATCTGTTGAAGATTGTTGCACCTTTTATCACCATTGATTTTTTGGAGCACCTTATCACTTTGCACTTTATGGACTTTACCAAAACTGATTTATTGATGTATTATTCTATTTAATTTTATTTAATGTTTTATTTGCGCTGCACTAATTTTCTATTTAGTCATATGACATCCAGCAGAATAACTTCCGGCATTCGCCCGTGGGGACGCACAGCATGGCGATCGGTGGTGCAGCGCATCAGTCTGACACACCCCCTGACAAAGGCTCTTTACCATGTGATCAGCCATGTCCAATCACAGCTGATCATAGTGTAAACAGCAAGAGCCATTTATTAGCTTTTCCTCACTTGCGTTCGACAGATGCGAGTAGATGAGAGCTAATCGGCGGCTCTCCTGACAGGGGGGGGGGGATCTGCAGCCCCTCCCACAGATGACCACCAGAACCACCAGGGATGCCCACTACACATGGATGACCAAATATGCCCCCATGGCCACCAGGGATATCAGTGCCCAAAATATGCCAGTGCCCACAAATGGTGCCAGTCTGTGCCCACTAATGCCTGTCAGATGTCTCATCAGTGACGCCCATCAGCGCAGCCAATCAGTGCAGTCCATCAGTGCCACCTCATTTAGTGCCTGTTAGTGCAGACTCATCAGAGAAGGAGAAAACTTATTTACAAAATGTTATAACAAAAAAAAAATTCTACATTTTTGATATTTTTGTATTTGTAGCGCAAAAAAATTAAAAACCCCAGCAGTGATCAAATACAGCCAAAGGAAAGCTCTATTTGTACCAAAAGAAAGCTCTATTTGGGGAAATGATATTCAAAGTGCAACAGCACTGAAAGCTGAAAATTGGACTGGGCAGGAAGAGGGTGCAAGTGTATTGAAGTGGTTAAAGGTGTGCACACTTATGCGACCATATTTTATTTTTTTTATTTTTAATTTCCCTCCACCTTAAAGATTTCAGCTTGTTCAACTGAGTTGAACAGTTTACAGGTCACATTAAAAGGTGGAAAGAGTTCTGAAATGTTTTATCTTTGTCTTTTTAGATCACTGAAACCTGAGATTTTAACAGGGCAGGGGTGTGTAGACTTACTATCCACTGTACTTTTTTTGGAAAGAAGACCACTACACCAACCTACTCCATCTATGGAATCGTATATACCACCAACACTAGCGATTAGGGTTGGTGCTATAGATTAAGAGAGATACACAGAAAAATTGATAAAATCATCATAAAGGAAAAGCTGATTTAAATAACAAGAGCATAAGCCTGACCAAGACATTTCTTTCATAAACCCTTAATGATGTCAAAGCACCATCTGTTCCATTTTTGCACGGTAATGCTATAACACTACTTCCCATTTACCTGAAAAGCCCACCATTACCAATACTGCAAACAGTCAATTTAAAACCTCTTCATTACTAGTCACAGAAGTGTAATTTCTTAATCAAGGTGCAGTCAAGATTTACAAAGAAAAAAAAGTCTTGCTCTAAATAGCATGGTGAAGGCAGTCATATTAAGATCAGCCAAGAGCAGCAGGGAATTTTCTGAAATGATCAAATGTGATGGTATGATAATGTATGGTAATTGAAATTAATCAGTGGCTCACTAGCAAATGGAAAATGTTCAATATTGTGTAAGCTGAATTTAAAACTGCATCCCCTCTGTACTAGCTTGACAAGATGTGACAGCTGGACGGATCTCATGTTGCATCTGTTCACTAGTACTTACACATCAGATAAGAAAAAAAACACACCAAGCACTACTTTACTACCTCAAACAGCAGCATCACCATTACACTTTGCGTTTAGCACTGTAGGTGCTTTGTGGTAAATAGGGCAAAAGCTCAGCTTGGTGTCTGCACGGTCCTTTATCTGCACATATCACAATAGCAGCTTCATTCAGGCCTAATTCCCATGAAATGCCATGTAACGCATTGAGAAGGAAATGGCACTCAAACCCACCTGATACCATGGCCCCAGTTCAATATGCTAAAAGTCATTCATTGGTGATCTTATTGGACTTCATAAAAAATAAAAAAAATGAACTGAAATATAAAAAAAAATTGAAAAAAAGGCAAGTATATTTTCCCACTGCTGATTGAATAATAAAAAAAATAAATAAAACCAATCTATTGGGTTGTTATAAGAGGCCCTGCTACCAAACCATAATTTCTAAACACATTTTATTATTATCCATGCATTTAACATATTACTACATTATATAGTAATACATTATACATGTTGCTCGGTTGTAAAAATCCTCCTTTGGAGACATCCAAAAGTCAGACTGCTGCTGGGCACAGGATGCTACAGCAGCAGCGCCAGCGGTCACTCAGGTGACTCTATAGTTTACCCTTCGCTCTTCCCCTAGTTGCTACATATAAGCTCATGTATAGAGGGTGCTGGGTAGCTGGGCCAACACGGTCCAGAAGTGAGCACTATGACGAGGGGGGCTGTAGTAGGGAATTGATTTCCTAAAGAAGTCTAATTTTCCGATAAGTTCAGAGATATGTTGCAAGTGCACAAAAATCATTTAGCTCTGCAAAGTAGGCTTTAAAAACAGGATTTTTGTACTGTGAAATCTTTTTCTTGAAGTTCATTGTGAGACACAGGAATATTAGGCATTCCTCAACAGTCAAGGTGCCTACAGAAGGTTGGGACAGTGGCAAACGCGCCTCATTCCACCACGCTTCAGTTTTGTGAGAAAACAGTACAAGAATCAACAGCATACTAAAAAAGATTCAAATGTAAAGATTATACTACAAAGAGTATTTGAAGGAAATGGTGACAGAATAAAGCCTAAACAAAAAAAAGGGGAGGGTGCGCCAGAGTACATCACCATAAAAATTATGAATTGGAAAATAAATACACCAAGATGCTCACAAAAGAATAAAAAACTTCAGGCACAAAAAAATTAATCCAGTACAGATTAGAATGATGCCCATTCTCATGCAGGGTGAATGCCAACTATCTCAGTAATGATCTGAACTCAGTGTCCTCAGTCCCCATGGGGAGGACCCCAATGGAACTATATCACAAACCCATGAATCAGAATATAAATAATTCAAAGATCCATGAGCCAGCAGACTACCCCAACGCCAAGGTGTGAATAGGCAATGTCAACATCCATGCCATGGAGGACCCTTCCACAGGCTTAAAGGAACACTAAAGGTTAGTTTTTTTATTAGATCAATTGATTGCTGTAAGCTAAAGCATTTAAATATCACTTACCTCGTGTTTCCTTTTGACCTCCAAAATACAGTAATCCAGGTTTTAAAATGCCATTTCCTGTCTCTCCTCTTCTTGCTTTCCACCAGCATTTGAGCTGTATTGCATGGTGGAAAGCAGAATGTGCTCACCCCCTCCCTAAAGCCCTGCGTGAAGATGCTCTCTTATCCCTCACAGGCATGGAGGCTAAGCCTAATGGGAACTGTAGTTCCCATTAGGCCGTGAAGTAGCAAGAATGAAGGCGCACCGCTAACCAGGAAGTCAGTGAGAATAACGATTCAGGAGTGCTGGAGGTGAATAAAACAGCTCGATTTCAACAGGTATCAAACTAGTTATAATGCAAAACATTACTTTTTACTTTATCAGCTACTGTCAGACTTTAATTTAAGAGAAAAATATTTTTGTCTTTACAACCCCTTTAAAGGACAGTTGTTTAGAAATGCCAGCATTGGTCACAGGTGGCTTGGATCTTAAAAGCGGTTGTAATCCCTTACAATCCACTTTTGACTACAGGTAAGCCTATATATCAAGGATTACCTGTAGCTACTTTGGATATCTTCTAAACCTGCATGATTTAGAAGATATCCCCTGTATCAGCATGTGCAGACGTCACCAGCACATGCGCACTAAAGCAATGGCACGTTCGTGCCGTTCCTTTAGTTAGTACGCCATTACCAGCGGCTCCGGCCAATCACTGCGTCGGAGGCCGCAATACCCCGAAATTAACTCCGGGAGCGATGTGGCTGCCGGAGCTGTGTAATGGGACTGCTATGGGGGCTTCGATCTAAGGTGAGATTTTCATAATGAGCTAGTATGCTATTGCATACTACCTCATTATGCCTTTGTCTAGCAGTTTTTTTGTTTACAACCACTAAGTACTAGGGCATGAAAAGAACCGCATATGTACAGCAAGAAGGTCCTTGCTTGTGGGTCCTAGCTCATTGCCCTAGACAAGGTCTGCAAGGTACAGAAGGGAAATCTTGCACAAAGAGGTCCATTTTTTTTTTTTTTACAAAAGGGAAAACTTATCCTTTAACCCCATCACAGCCAGAGCCAGAATAAAATAGTGGCAAGTTTCTTTTACCACAATAAATTACCCAATTGCTTGATAAACTATAAAACATGAAGTTGCACTGGGTAAACAGATCCCAAACATGTTAAACCTTATGTTTGAATATGCCCATGAAATGGCGACAAACTTCAGTACCCTATATTTTATATAGGTATCGCTTAAGCCTGCTACAGGTCATGAGATTAGCATTACAGAGGAGGTCTGGTGCTGGAAATATTGCTCTCACTCCTGGTGCACAGCAATATGTAACATGAGTATCGCAAACAATGCTTAGGTGCGCTTACATACGTGCGTGTATGTGGAGTGGGGGGGGTGGTTACACTTAACTTTTTTCCATTACATAGTGCAGGGGTATGCAATTAGCGGACCTGCAGCCGTTGCAAAAGTCCCATCATGCCTCTGGGTGTCATGCTTGTGGCTGTGCTTGTGTCTTGCTATGTGTCATTGGACTTGTAGTTCAACAGCTGGAAGTCCACTAATTGCATATCCCTGAAAAAAAACCCATGTGATGATTTTATGGTGACAGGTTCTCTTTAACCACTTGAGATCCGCGCTATGGACAAAAGACGTCCACAGCGCGGCTCTCAAGTGCGCAGCGGGGAAACAACGTGCCCGTCGCATCGCTCGGGAGCCGATGCGAGTGCCTGGTGGGCGCGATGTCCGCCAGACACCCGCGATCGTCGGTAACACAGCAGGACGTGGAGCTCTGTGTGTAAACACAGAGCTCCATGTGCTGTCAGGGAGAGAGGAGACCGATCTGTGTCCCTTTACATAGGGACACAGCATCGGTCACCTCCCCCAGTCAGTCCCCTCCCCCCACACAGTAAGAACACAATGAGGGAATACATTTAACCCCTTCCTCACCCCCTAGTGTTAACCCCTTCCCTGCCAGTCACATTTATACAGTAATTAGTGCATTTTTATAGCACTGATCGCTGTATATATGTGAATGGTCCCAAAATTGTGTCAAAAGTGTCCGATACATCCGCCGCAATATCGCAGGTCTGACAAAAAAAAAAAAAAAACAACATAAATCTATCCCCTATTTTGTAGGCGCTATAACTTTTGCGCAAACCAATCAATATACGCTTATTGCGATTTTTTTAAACAAAAATATGTAGAAGAATACGTATCGGCCTAAACCGAGGGAAATTTTTATTTAAAAAAAATAAAAATTGGGATATTATTATAACAAAAAGTAAAAAAGTGTTTTTTTCCAAATTTTCAGTTTTTCAATGTTTATAGCGCAAAAAATAAAAATCAAATACCACCAAAAGAAAGATCTATGTGTGGGAAAAAAATAACAATATAATTTGGGTACAGTGTTGTATGACCGCGCAATGGTCATTCAAAATGCGTCAGCGCTGAAAGCTGAAAATTGGTCTGGGCACAAGAGGGTTTAAGTGCCCAGTAATGAAGTGGTTAATGAGACATACAGAATTTAAGAGACACCAGATGTCTCCCCAGTGCCAGAATAAAATGAATGCAGTGCGGATAGCTCCGCAATAGATTTTTTTTCCTGGTCATGCTGGCCGGGCTAAGGGACATGGGGACCTGGAAGAAACGTTTTACACATCGCTTCCTGGTCAGCAAGAAGGGTAGGGAAGCGCATGTCCAGAGGATGATCAGGATTTTTTTTTTACATTTTGTTTGTCATTTTTAATGAAGAGCAATGTAATGGCAAAGTTTTCACCTGTCATGAATGTGGTAAACATTCATGACAGTTGTGATCACTAGTGATCTGTCATTGGCTACAGCTAATTGCATGGTACATGGAGTGATAGCTGTGGGACAATCGCAGCATAGGAAACACAGATGTTATGAATAAAGCCCCTAAACAGGCACATGACATGACATACAAGTAAATTATTGTGCCTCCACCGCAGCATATGTGCTGTGGTGGGTCAGCAAGTGGTTAATGAGTTCTTTGATTGTTATATAATCATTAGTATCCAGAAGGTCTATGTGCAAAGGGTGAAGTTTGCTCACATCAATATCCAAGAAATCTATGTGCACAAGATGAAAATCCACTCAAAACAGATCAAAAAAGTACATAAAGACCGTCATCAGAAAACCCAAGGGTGTACACTTACCTCACAGATGGGCCCTATTACAGGGTTAATGAAGCCTTTAACTAATGAGCCAAAAATGACTAATGGCAGCTGCAGGTGGATATCCAATGGACATAAATGCACATTCGATGAATGGCCACAGTATTCACAGTAGCACACCCTGTGACACACCCAGGTCAAAAAGAAAAATGCTTTATGGTGTATACAGTATAAAAAACGTATGGCTAAAGCGACATATATGCACACACTTTTTAAACAGGAATAGAAGGTACCTCCATCTCTCCTGAAATGGTTAGGCTCTGCCCAACAGGTGTTGTCACAGTGACATCATCAGGGGCACATTGTTTAGAGGCTCTACTGGCCCATCTGTGAGGTGAGCATACACCCTTGGGGGTTCCAGTGGTTATCTCCATAACAAATTTTGATCAATTTTGAGTGGATTTTGTCCCTGTGCACATAGATTTCTTGGATACCGATGCGAAACGGGCTTGTCAGATTTGCATGTAAGCCAGTAGTAGTAAAAGGGTTAAAACAAAAAAATATATAACATTAACGCACATATCATTATGTTCAAGGGTCACAATTAAAACTAACAAATCCCCATATTAATTTTGTCCAAACTGATTTGGGGGGGGGGGGGATGCTGCAAGTGTTGACTCTGAAATGTCTTCACAGCAAAATCTACACTTTGGCTACAGACTATTAATACTCACTGGAAACCTTGGTGACCCCATTGCTGGACGAGGCTGATTTGGGACTGGTAACAGTGGCACTGAAATGAAAAGAAACAGCATTAATTCAAGACAATTTACATTTTTACACTGGTTATTAAAAAATAAAAAAAATCATATTCACAATGACCCAATTATGCCATCTCAGTGAGGGCAGTACCAATTAGCTGGTCAATTTCATTAATGCCACTTTTTTTAAAGTCACCCCTCACCCTGTCAGAAGGCAGCAGCCAATATTAATTATGACCGGTTTTCATACTTGGCACAACAGGCTTGCTTTACAGGAGGTGGTGTCAGCAGCAGTTACCTAACCCACGATTATTAGCGATTTTAACTGCTGCATTCTGTGTATTGCATTCTACAGAAACATACAGTGCTGCAAATTGGAAAGGTAATCGCAATTGCATATGCTATATTTTTTAATTGCTGTGTCTGTCTATGAACGGAAGAGAAAAAGGCCTAGACTCTCTCCTAAATGTACATAATATAACTGGATGCCAACATTTATAGGTAATGTTGATCTAGGGAATATTCGACTGCCTCTTTTGGGTCAGGAAGGATTTTTTTCCCCCTGCTGGAGCAAAATGTAATCATGCTTTGCTGGGATTTTTTGCCTTCCTCTGAATCAACTGTGGGTATATGATTGTATAATTTTGTACTGTATTTATTATTTGAACTAGATGGACTTGTGTCTTTTTTTTAACCAGACCAACTATGTATTTATGTATTTAATATATTTGAAAAAGTACTGCACTGCTTACACGTATTCCATATATTGTAAGCGCAGAATTAAACACATTAATTAGTGGAATGATCTTTCTACATGTTCTTGCAACATGACCAATGTAACCATTTTCTCCCTTTTCTTACAAACTTCTGGATCTCTGAGGAAATATCTGCAGATAACCAATTTCAAAATGTCCTGGTACAGCTACTAGAAGAAACATAAGTGACAGCTCAAGATCAGGGGGACCACTGCCACACAGATATCAACTGCAAGTCACCAACTAAGGCAGAATAAGCATGTGGACCTCTCAACTTGCCTACAAAGCTAGAGCCAGCCTGTCACTTATGTAAGCTGTGAACAAAGCATTTCTGGAACAGTATGACACAAAGTATACTGAGGTTTTCCTTACCATCATGGAACCTTTAAAAACTTAAAGATTAGGTTTGAATATTGCTTCCAAGAGAGAATAAATCAGTGAGATACTAATGTTATACAGCACATTTTGCTGCTGTACTAGTCAGAAAATCTCCTCAATTTACCATAATATAAACGGTCAGAGAAATATACACTTTTCTTTACTAAACACCTCTTAAAAATGCTAGCTGCCTAGTTATGCTGACACACTGTTCCAACAAAAGTCATTACTTCTCCATTCAGGTTCTAGGTCAATCAACCAAAGTAATGAGGAAAAAACAGTATTACATCCAGGTAAATGGTACTTTTAGGAGAGGTCAGCAATGGCAACCACCTTTTTCTCACATGGCATAAATAACAAAATATCTACAACTCCCCAGTCCCCTAATGTTGCTCCTCTTAACAAGTTTATGGGATGATAGAGCACAGGCAGGGGGCGAGGTGGTCATTAGGCTAGCTTAGGAGGCTTTTATATCATTTGTGAGCTTGTCCTCCAAGGATGAATTCCAGGTATGAATATTTAGTACACAGTTACATTAATCCAGCTTGGACCAATGAAACTATGCCTATACCACACATGGCCGATGCCCACAGAAAATCACTGAAGTAGGCACTGCTACTCCAGTGATCACCAGTTGGTTTTAGGACCTAAACTGAGGGGCTGCCCTGCCACATTCTGAACACAGGAGATCAGCAACTCAGCACAAGCCTTGTTTGCACTGTAGTGGAGTAAAGGAGAGTGCTGCAATCATGGGATATTGTTGAATAGTTATTACTCTGGCAGTTCAGAAAGCTCTGACTTTTCTTTCGTTTTTTTGAACATTAGCTTCTGGCAGAAGGGAATGCCAAGAGCGAAAGGCTCACCGAGCTGGCCAGCTGGAAGCATTCCTGTTCTAGTGCAAGCCTCATGTTCTAGGCAGCAAAAGGGTTAAGGCTAGGTTCTCAATCTAAGCTACTTTTTCGATAATCTATTGCAACTGTGAGAATACATTTCTCCATAAAAGATCAGTGAAAGTTTACTTCCTAAAGCCTGAGCAACTACGTACATTTTCTGTAACATGACAAAACCGAAAGCTTCAATGACAAGCTCAAATCTAATCATTCGCTGTGAAACTACCGTATTTATCGGCGTATAACACGCACCCTGAATTTAAGAGGAAAGTGTCAAGGAAAAAACTTTCCACAGCCCCCTGCGTATAACACCCAGGCAGTTTACCCTTTATTTTCAGGGGGGAAAAAAGTGAGTGTTATACACCAATAAATACAGTACATAGCCATGGCATAGGAGGCTGCACTCAGAATTAGGAGATTACTGACAAAGGGAAAACAAGGTGGACTGGCACAACACAGCAATGCCTCGAAAACACAAGTGCCAAGCTGGTAGACTACACTGCTCTTTATATATCAAAAAGTTTAATCTGTACCTAGAACGCCGGCAAGGGACCCCAGAAGAGGTTTGGGGCCAATAGGTAGTTTGTTTACGATAAAAAAAAAAAAAAAAGTGTTCTATTGTTCAGTGTATATATATATATATATTATATATATATATATATATATATATAAATATATATATATATATATATATATATATATATAAAATGTTTACATACACAGTTAACAGCTCAAATGCTGCTGTTCTTTTTCTAACACACACAATGCTCTACATTCCCTTTAAATAAAGAGAATAAAATGAACCCAGTTCTCGTTATTTAGATGAAATGGTTCTACTGGGATAATGCCTGCAGCTACAAGCATCATCCCGGTATCAACATTTTCAGACAGCGATTCTCTTTTCTTGTAAAAGTGCTTAAAGTGGCTATACAGCCGCTCAATCACATCTACAGGCAGCAGAGGGGTTGATGGCTCGCTGAGCGGGGTGTTAGTCCAGGCACCTGGCGGATCCAGACTCCTATTGTCGGGATGACGAGATGCCTGGACTGATTTTTGTGACTTCAGCAGAGAGTGAACTTCAGCATGATGCTCTGCTGAAAACTGGTCACAGAAGTGCAAAACAAATTGCACTCCTGTGATCCATAGAAGTACAGCCAAACAAGCTTTGGCTATATTTCTCCTTTAACCACTTGCCGTCGCCGCACCGTCATTATACGTCCACAAGGTGGCTCTCCTAGGCGAGACCACGTAAATGGACGTCCTACCTCTTAGCCGCCACTAGGGGCGCACGCGTGCCGCCGGAGGCGCGCGCGCCCCCCCCTCGCCCCCGACTCCCGTGCGTGTGCCCCGGCGGGCGCGATCGCCGCCGGGCACACGCGATCGCGTCGTACAGAGCGGGGGGAACGGGGGGCTGTGTGTGTAAACACACAGCTCTCGTTCCTGTCAGCAGGGGAAATGCTGATTTTTTGTTCATACAATGTATGAACAGAAAATCAGTGTTTCCCCTAGTGAGGCCAACCCCCCCCCCCCCACAGTAAGAACAACACCCAGGCATACTTAACCCCTTCCCCCGCCCCCTAGTGTTAACCCTTCACTGCCAGTGGCATTTTTATAGTAATCTAATGCATTTTTATAGCACTGATCGCTATAAAAATGCCAATGGTCCGCAAAAATGTGTCAAAAATGTCCGAAGGTGTCCGCCAAAAATGTCGCAATACCGATAAAAAAAATCGCTGATCGCCGCCATTACTAGTAAAAAAAAATAATAATAAAAATCCATAAAAATACCCCCTATTTTGTAAACGCTATAACTTTGCGCAAACCAATCAATAAACGCTGTATTGGCGATTTTTTTTACGAAAAATATGTAGAAGAATACGTATCGGCCTAAACTGAGGAAAAAAAAATTTTTTTTTATATATTTTTGGGGGATATTTATTACAGCAAAAAGTAAAAAATATTCATTTTTTTCAAAATTGTCGCTCTATTTTTGTTTATAGCGCAAAAAATAAAAAACGCAGAGGTGATCAAATACCACCAAAAGAAAGCTCTATTTGTGGGAAAAAAAGGACGCCAATTTTGTTTGGGAGCCACGTCGCACGACCGCGCAATTGTCTGTTAAAGCGACGCAGTCCCGAATCGCAAAAAGTACTCTGGTCTTTGGGCAGCAATATGGTCCGGGGGGTAAGCGGTTAAGGTACCACCAGGATCATCATGTTCACTAAATTATTGTCAAACTTGATCTGGAATTTGAAATGGCTTGTTTGGTGCCAGTATTGGACCTCACACAACTTGTTGTGCTGTCATTTTCAGGTTGTATTTCTATTTTAATTTTTTTACTGTACCTCGTATGGTTTTAAAAATATCAGTTAAAAGATTGAAATTAATAAAATTCATGGAAATTTGATTCCCCCCCCCCAAAAAATGCATGAAAAGCCACTGTGCAGATAGTGTGACTATGTCTTCTGCTTAAGAGCGGGGGTTTCTCCACTATAAACCCCCAAAAAAAAAAAAAAAAAAAAAATTCTTCTACCACAAAATCAGGCATTGTAGCGCGAGCGACAGGATGCCTGTCCGATTTTTTATCGTCCCGTACTCAGCGTGTACTCGTACATCGAAGATACCGACTCCCCTCGGGGAATGGGCGTGCCTATGGAGACGGAGGATGTATTGACGGCCGGCTCTGGCGCGTCACCGCTTCGTCCGGAAATAGCCGAATAGGCTTGGCTCTTCACGGCGCCTGCGCATAGCCTGTGCGCAGGCGCCAGTGAAGAGCCGAGACCTACTTCCGGCTGTCTTCGGGGAGAGTGACGTGCCAGGCCGCCGTCATCATCCTCCCTTCCATAGGCACGCCATTGCCCGTCGGAGCCGAAATCTATAATGTACGAGTAGAACAGTGAGGTACGGGGGTAAAAAAATCGGACAGGGCCATACTGTAGCTCGCGCTACAATGCCTGTCTCGTGGTAGAAACATCGTGTCACTGAGGGTGAACCACCGCTTTAAAAAATATATTTTGGGGGCTTCTAGAAAAAAAATTGAGATCTTTACAAAATTTTCAGAAATTGGCCCAGGGTAGGCAATCGGTTAAATGGAAAGGCAAAATGTGTTTACTAGCCCTTACAGTCACCTAAAGGGTCATTGCTATATTAAGCTTCTCGTAAACAAAACAGTGCAAAGATGACTAACAGTAAAGGGTATAATACATATTGCAAAAAAGTTAAAAGTACTGAAATGAGGAGTAACCTTGAACAGATGTCACATTCCCCTTAAAATGAGGATTAATGTGGATATTTTTTGGTGGATGAGATGGCGTTGATACAAGTGTGGACTGTGGTCTAGTCTTCTCCTGTTGAAACGAGGAGCCATCAATCTGAGGATGCTGGGATCTATGCATAGGCAGGAGAGGCTGAATATGCTGTTGCTGCTGCTGGAATAAAGTTCGAATGGGCTGCTGTGGAAAACATTTAAAATACTTACATTAATTAACCGTTTCAAATGAACCCAAAGCATAAAAAATACAACAACCCTCCACCATACAGACAATTCTACTCCATGCCTAAACATCACTTTCTGAAACTCTTCACCAGAAATCACTTCAGCAAATGCTTGGTCATACCATCAAGGGGTGGAATGACAGACAACCATTATTTGCAACAAAAGTGGCAATTAAAAGGCTTATTATAGATCGAAGCAGGGGTGTCCGAAAGCTAGATTGGGGGGGGGGGGGGTGGAAACGTTGCCGCATGCTTACTATAAGTCTGCTTTATTAAAACCTAGTTCAAAGGCAAATAAACCTTCAAGTATAAAACAAGATACCATACAATATAGTCTCTCCCAAATTAAGCTGTTATCTTCATTTGGTTCCTGTATTACATGGAAGATTGATAACTAGTATAATACATTTTGCGAAAACACTGAGGGAGTACAAAACGGCATCTGGACACTTTTTTGTGTTTATGAATTGTGCATTTCTTTTGCAGTATGGAACTCTGTACGCTTTTTTTTTATACACGTATTCTTCTTAATTGTGTTTCAACATGAAACCTGAATTGTTTTTTTTCTTTATATACGCATTTTTTTTTTTTTTTAAATAAAAATTGTTACCACACATAAACCATACAAATCTTATCTTGGTAACATGTCATGTCCTTACAAAAATAGATTGCTCTATTGTTTGAACCCATCACCTATACAGGAACCCAGCACAAATTTTTAATTCATGGAGAAATGAACAGCAATAAAATCCAATGTAACTCCTCACTCGGTAAAAAAAATAAAACTATACAATTTAAGCTGGAGTTGATGGTTTACTGACACCACTAGGCCTTAGGCGTGACTTAAGAAGGGGGGGGGCTTACCCCTTGATTTGATCTTTGCTCTCTAGGGTTTCGCCTGTCATTCTGATTATGCCTGCGGTCAGCAATTCCACGGTGCATCGAGTTGTTTCCCCCTCTTCTGCCACCTCTTCTAGTGCCATATCGCCCTACTTTGCGCTGACGCTCCATTTCTTCAAATTCCATTAGGGTTGCCTTTGCTTCAGCAGAGAGCTCTGAGGTGAAAAGGAAAAACATACAGTAAACAAATGGCTTAAAACATATCTGCTGTTGAGACTAAAGCTGGCCAAAGATGGATTGTAATTTGGCCAGTTCAACAAGGACCGCCAGATATTCGATCCATCTATGGCCAATCGGCTGCAGTGACGATCAATGTATTTACCATCAGAATACAATGGAGCAGTTTAACTGGTTTCCAATCAGACAACTGGCAATAGGACATAGCAAAGTCTAATGAAAATGTACAACACGCAGTAACTGCGACCAGACTTCAAGTTATTGAAATGAGAACAGTGAGAAAGGTGCTCAGATTAGCTGCTACGTGCTGGTAAATTTTCAATCAACTGCCACACCAATGGGTAACAGGAAACTGCAGGAACGTCTGTGACAAAAAACGGTTTCCTGAGAAATACTGATAATACAAAATAGGATGCAAATATGGAAACATTATTTGTTTAGAGCATTGTCTCTCAAGTCCAGTCCTAAAGGAGCCCCAACATGTCATTTTCAGGCTCTCCATTATTTTGCACAGGTTTCACTGCCTTTCATCTGAAGGAAATCCTGAAAACATTACCTGCTGGGGCGCCCTGAGGACTGGAGTTGAGAAACACTGGTTTAGAGTATCACACAATGATAAGAAAAGTTCCTAAGATGCAACAATCTAAGCGAGACTAGAAGACTCTCAAACTCTAAAGTCTGGTGGTTTTTGGTTTGCTCCAAATTGCTCACTGCTGGCAAGTCTTCATTCATTCTACAGTACACTCGCACTAGGGAGATCACCCATTATCAGGAGAGAAATGTACCGTATACATGAATAATCAGATCCCTTAGTGCATGGACCAGTCTGCACATTTAGTGAACCCAAAACCTATTGAAGGTTTTCGCAGATACCCATCAGGTTACAATCAGTAGGACTGATGAGGAAGAGTTTTCTGAACATAGAATTCCAAGTGATGAAGACTTAAGGAGATCTTACTCTACTAACCACTAAGAATACTTGGTAGCAAAAATATGTAAAAAAAAAAAAAAAAAAAACCCCGAGGGAAACCCCCCAAAAAATTCTACATTTCTATGTCTCTCTAAAGCTGGCCATAGATGGACTAAAATTCAGGCAATTCAACAGGGACAGGCTGAATTTTGATCCACATATAGGCAAGACTGGTTGAATAAAAGTAAATCTCTCAATCAACTTCTGTACAACCAATATGTTGGAAATGTTTTATTTGTTCAGTGCAGCCAATGGTGCCAATGAGTATTCTGACAGCAGAGAACTCTCCCTTCTATCAGAATACAGAAGAGCAGTGGGGGGGAAATCACTTAAATTTTCTTTCGTTCAACCCGCTGGTTAAAGTGGTTGTAAACCCACTTTTACCTACAGGTAAGCCTATAACAAGGCTTACCTGTAGGTAAGGAGAATATCTCCTAAACCTGCACGGTTTAGGAGATATTCCCCTCGCAATGCGCCGCGGCGCATGCGCAGGGGGGGATCTACGGCGAAAGGACCGGCAGCCGCCAGACCTTGCCGAGTTTTAAATCTCCCGCACGCGCGGGAGTGACGTCATCGCCGCTCCAGCCAATCACAGCGCTGGAGCGACGATACCCGGAAGACACGCCGAGGCAAGATGACATCTCGCTCGGTGTGGACCAGGTAAGTGCTACACATCTCGTTCCGAGGTAAGTATTTCATAATGAGCTAATATGTGGTGCATATTAGCTCATTATGACTTTTGCCTTACAGGAGAAAAAAATAATTGATGCGGGTTTACAACCGCTTTAAACGAAAGAAATAATAATAAAAGAAACAGATATGTCTGGGCACCTCTCTTTATCATATAATAGGTGTCAGCTCTGACAGCAGGGACCAACCCAGTATAGTTCACACCGACTCTTAAAAGATCATAGTGCACATAACCGCTTAATGCAAATGTCTGGTTTAGGAGATGTGCAGAACAGCAACTCCATCATCTTTAGAAACTAGAACAAACATTGTTAGCAAGTTATATTTAAAGCTCTTGAGAGCTCTGTCCGTAGAAACAGTAGGCTGTTGACAAGAGTCCTTTAATCACATTAATGCTGCACCAGTTTAAAAAAAAAAAAAACATCCTTTAAATGCTTGTGAACTATCATTAGACAGCGCAAATAAGTCAAAATGAGAAGAGCCACTCAAAGTGGCTTTGTAGACAGCGGTCATAAGGGTAAATGCTGGCTGTGCATTTACACTAGCAATCCCTCACCCTCCTCACAAAAACAAGTAAATGGTGTCTTTTTACTTTACTTTATTTACAATCGCTTCCATTAACTGAATAGTAAGGAGGGGGGGGGGATTAGGAAGGGGAATATTAGGCAACTGACTGCCAATTATTTGAGATATGGGGCATTTGCTAGCACTAACCACAAGTGAGTTTTTATTTACCTGTAAATTCTATATTCTTAAAGTACAATGCACGGGAGTGTCATTTAAAATGTTATAGGCTAGTACATTCAGGTGGTAGGACGTTGTAAATGCCCTTAAGGCATTGCCTTATAACATTACCCCACTCTGTGAGACCTCAGTTTTATAGCAATCAATGTAGAGTAACACAGAACAGAGGGGAGGGTGGCATCCAAGATACAAATGTACCGTTAAGTAAAAATGTATTGATCATAAAAACATACAGTACAGGATGGATATTCATAGTCCCCGTGATGTTCCCAAGCAATGAAGAAGGTTGGGCAACAAAAGGCCCAATTACAAGTGTAAACAGCCCCAACTCAGAGTGCGTTTCAAAAACCTTGGAGCAGAAAGCTGCATCCGTAGAAGACACGACTTCTACCTGGCATAACTTTTGAAAAGGTATGAGCAGAAGACCAGATGATAGCCAACAGCGGCGTGATCATGCAATACCCAGGAAACTACTGATCTGGTACAGCGGACGTGCAAGGGTGTAGCCTTGTCCAAAAGGAAAGATTAACATATGGCTTAGCAGTTGAAGCCTAGGTAGAGCTTTGGGGGGCTATGAATTTTGAGGAGGTAGAACCCCGAGGTGGATTTTGGAATCTTCTGCCGTGGAAGGAAGTTCTTTCCTCTTGTGACATCTGATGAATTTGTTGAGTACCTCACTAAAAGAGATGTCATCCTTTGAACACATATATATGGGTTTGGAAACCATAGGGATGGACTATGGTCTAGGGCTGCAACTAACAATTATTTTCATAATCGATTAGTTGGCCGATTATTGTTTTTTTGATTAATCAGATAATAGCCTTAAAAAAAAAAATAAAAAAAAAATATTGAACCAAAAAAAAAAAAAATAGCACCGTTTTGCGTGTGTGCCCTTTCCAAATACGCAGCAGCTGAAAAAAAATCATGGATGTGAACGTGTCCCATAGGAAAACCTGTAAATGAACTGTAGTGTGCGTCTGCAAAAAGCACCAAAAAACACAGAGGTGTGAAACCCGGCCTAAAAATGTGTAGTAACCTAATAGGGTTAAAAAAACTAAAATAAAGAGCAAATAATCGCTACTGTAAGGGGTTCATTTTTTTTTACCAACAGTGAAAGTAATATTTACAGTAGCGATTTGCTTTTTTGTACTATTAAGGGCTAATTTTTGTTTTTTTAACCCCATTAAGTTACAGGCCGATTAATCGATTCTGAAAATTGTAATCGATTAATTTCATAATCGATTGTTTGTCGATTAGTTGTTTCGGCCCTACTATGGTCCTTGGCCTGCATAGCACCCTGCAGATAAACACAAGTTGCACTAAGTGCTGAGGTGAGCGCCCATGCAGGATCCAGTGCCTGGAGAACCATTACAGGATGTCCCCATGGCGTGGGGTTCGAGTACGACTCCCTAGGTTTTACAGAGGTTGCACTGATCCAGATGCACTGCTTCTATTGTTGCATTAGAAGACAGAGGAAATTCATTGAAGAATATAAAGTAAAATATAAACTAGTTAAGCCAAGAGTTATTTATCCATAAGAGAAACGAGGTCTATCACCTCAGGACGCAAACAAAATAACGAGAAACTCCGGGTAGGCTAGGATTATACAGGGACACCCAGGAGGCTTGTTCTCAAAACGCGTTGCCAGTGTCCAACCACCTAAAGGTACCAGCTTATAACCCAGGGTGTATGAACATCAAGTCTTTACCCTGTACAGTAGGATTAAATTAAATTACAGACTTGCATGACCAGTTTGTTAACCTACCAAATTACAGAACAATTACCAGGGAAACTACTGTGGAATGAGAAGACCACTCTTACAGCAATCACACAAGTCCCCAAGAGGTAATTCAACTTAGTTATCTGTAATTCAAATTTTCATAATAGATGGGATGACCCTTTACATGATTTAATCTATAAACATGTTTTAATAAACATGTTAAAAAAAATAAACAGTTCGGATTAAAACAATTTTTTTAGAAAATTTAAAAAAGGGACAAATCTATTTTTTTCTGCCTTAGACAAGGATGAACCTATAAATTTAGCTTCGATGGACCAGATGCAGCAAATGTCATTATATAGAAAAGGGGTTAATTAGAAATCAAACACAAAAACATGGTAAATTTGATCTTTAACTCATCCAACACCTTCCCATCCCCCTCTTGCTTCTCCTCTTACTGGACTCCCATTCACACTTAACGCTGTGAATCGGCAATTATTTTTCATCTGGCTCAAAGTGTCAAGATTAATTTCACCATCCCTAGTAATAAAATGGTTTCAAATGACATCTTTAATCAGCACATAAAAATACTTCCCTCCAATAGAGACAAGCTGTCACAAAAGGTCACCGATATGTGACAGGACGAAAATTATGTTTGTTACTTCAACTGAAATGTTAATTCATTCTTTAAGTGTTTCTTTAGAGCATTCCGCAAAAGAAGTAGAGGATAAAACATAAAAATTATTATTTTTAAATTATGATCTAAATACAGAACTCCAACCAATGATTAAAGGAGAAGTTCACACACACACACACATTTATATATATATATATATATATATATACAAAAAAAGTACATGATTTTGCAGAGAAAAAAAAACGTGCATTCATTTATTTTTTTACAGAAGACCGCAAAGTATTGCACTGCCAATCAATCGCAGGTGAAAGGCCAGGCTCCTGTACTCTTAGCTTTCTCTGCCTGTATCTCCAACTGCTTTGTTAGAAAACTGGAGAAAGAATGAATGAACTATGTGCATGATAATTAGTGCGCTTGCAGTCCACTGAAAACTATAAGTCTGTCTGCTGCAGTGGCAGACAGGACTTGTAGTTTATACATTTACAAATTTGTGAATGAATAACATGGCTGTGTGGGCAGAGCCCTGTCTGGCTTTTGAACTGAGCACTGATAACAAGCTGGATGCTCCCTCCGCTCCAGTCTGGTGGACGCGGCATCCATGGCTGACAAAAATTTTTGATTTTTCTGGGACGACAGAACAGTTTTCCACTTTGCAACAGACCAACACAAACTTTGGACGAAAGACGACAGCTGCAATTATTGGATTATGTTCCGATAAGGCGGCTTCTTTGCATTTAGCTTTACCTTTTTTGATTGGCACAGCAAACTGTGTTCATAGACAGTGATGTTTGTGCATGTAATCATAAAATAGAGAAATACCGCACTACCCAATATAGTGCCAAAGAGAAATGTAATGAAAAAACACAGCAGCAGCTCGAACGCGAAATAACACATCAAGAGTAAATATAGTAAATATAAGGAGCTGCGCTCAAAATAAAAACACAGTGACAGTGATAAATAATTGCATACACCACTTGAAATAAAGTGATAAAAAAAAATAATCCAAAAGTCCAGATAATTGAGTATGAAGATTCGGCGTGGGCCTCCACTTATCAATAAAGATGGTAGATGATAGAAGGGTGAAACTCAATATTGACACCACCAACACACGTGTACCGCCACAATGTAGATTACCTGCCTACCAGAAGGCAAGCTATATAAAGTCTGTATGGTGATCTCATTCCGGATCTGCATCAAACACCAGGGTAAGCAGAGAGAACGGACCGGATAAGCTCAATCTCCAGGCAACCACGGATGTCATCAATCGTATACCCAAAAATAGAAGAACACTCAGAATAGCGCAATTCAAACTAGGTATAGACTAGGTTTATAAAAAAGTTAAAAGATGCACTTGGACCCCTTTCTGCGTCTGCGGTAAAACTCTGCTATTTTATCGTAGCCGAGAAAGGGTTAATACCACCCGCAATGCGCCGCGATACAGCGGCATATTGTCGGCGGTACAGCAGCGCTGCCCATCGATTTCAATGGTCAGGAGCGCATTAGCAGAGGTGAGTTCACCGCTGCTAATGTGCTCCAAAGAAGCTGCTGGCAGGACTTTTTCTGATGCCCTGCCAGTGCACAGCTCCAGTGTGAGGAGCAGCTGTTTAAGGGCAGATTGCAGGCGCTATTTTTATCGCTATAGCGCCTGTAAAACACCCTTAGTAGGAAAGGGGTATTACAAAAAAAATGAAGGGTAAAAAAAACGTCCATAAAATTATTACAAAACCGGCCGGCATGCACACACCCGTTCACTAGCTATGACGTCAGCCCGTCAACCTCCAGATGTACGTTTCGTCATAAATTGACGGCGTCTTGGGGGACTAGATATGAGGTTTAGTAATGTTAAAAGATACACTTACAAAAAACATCCATACAATAGTTGTAAAGTCAGCCGGCATGCAGACACTTGTCCAGTAGCGATGACGTTGGCATGTCAATCTCCCGATGTACATTTCGCCACAGATTGACGGTGTCTTTGGGGAACGGGCGACACACTGACTCATCGCATTAAGTACTATAGCAAAAGAACCACACCTCAGTGTGAATCCTAGGCAGCGGAACACAAAAAAAAAAACTACCTAGCAAGATGTGTGAATTCAACCCATGAAGATTGAAAACTATAATTATAGAACAGGAACATGTATAAAAGTATTACTAGTTAAAATGGATATAATTAGATGTAAACCACAAAAATCACCTGTACCGCATTAGCGGAATGGGGAAAAAAATGGACGTGGTAACTTAACTGTGCCTCTAGTGGTCAAGAGAACACACCTTCTTATAAGACCTAGACAAAATTATATATATATATAAATTTGGCAAAGTTTGGCAAATTTGTTCATGGCCCTGTGGGAGGAGGATGTCGTCTATGCCCAATGGATGACCCCAAGGGGTGCTGTGGGCCAGGTATATAGACGACATCCTCCTCCTGTGATCGATGCGATTTGGATCTTTTCATCAAAGATTTTATTAAAAATGCTAGCAGGAATTTTCTTAAATTATGAGGCCAGTCAGATATAAAATAATTTTTTTAGATTTAAGAATTGGAATCAAGGATAATCATTTTACAACTTCAACATTTTTCAAGAGAACCGACAGGAATACTTTGGATGTAGTGGCCCTAATAGATAGGAGGGACCTATTGAGAGAGAGAGAGAGAGAGAGAGAGAGAGAGAGACCGCCTAGAGGTGACAGGTTACCTTCTCTCCCTTTCAATACCACCTATTTCGTACCACTTATGAGCATCAAACTTATTAAAAACATTGGCACATTCTTACTAAATGATCTGGTCCTCAAGCCTGTGCTCCTAGATAGACCACAAGTTACCTATAAGGGGGCTTTGTCCCTTAGAGGTAGAGTGGCACCCAATGTTCTCGATCCTCTCCCTATTAGGAGGGGCTTCTTTGAGTATTTAACTGGTTTCTATCAGTGTAGGAAGTGTAGAGTGTGCTCCTTGAGTGGATGCACACATAGACGTACTCACAAGTTTATATCAAGCACCTCGGTTGAATTTGAAATCAAGTCATTCATTACTTGTTCTACCGAGGGGGTCGTTTACTTGCTCCAGTGCCTTGCGGGTTACAATATGTGGGCAGGACTAAACGACCCCTTTGTGTCAGACTCAATGAACTTATAACGAATATCTTGACTGGTTTCCCTAAACATCCAGTCTCGTGGCATTACTTGGTAACCCATGATAAGAATCCTGCAAAAACTATCGTCTCGGGGAATGATAAGTATGCCCCACAATGGAGGCGGGATTTTTTGGTACACAATATATCCAGGCTTGAGATGGCCTGGATACATAAAATTAAGTGTTACACCCCCTTTGGGTTGAATGTAGAGGTCGACCTAAATGCATTCATTGACAATTCCTAGTACCAGTTCTATTTTATATACAGTTTAAATATTTTTTTATGTGAACTTAATGTGACTCCTTGGCTGCATCACCTTCAGTTCAATCAATATTAATATTCCTCTATATTTGGGTGTATGTTTTCAATGTTAATTATTATATATTGAGGTTTTCATCCACACAAGCGAAATGTGTTTAAATATCCGTTTTTCTCTGCTTATCCCTGCGAGTTGGTGTTTAATGCAGATGCGGAGTGAGATCACCATACAGGCTTTATATAGCTTTCCTTCTGGTAAGCAGGTAATCTACATGGTGGCGGTACACGTGTGTTGGTGGTGTCAATATTGGGTTTCCCCCTTCTATCATCTTTATTGATAAGTGGTGGCCCACACCGAATCTTCATACTAAATTATATGGACTTTTAGATCATCAAGTGGAGTATGCAATTATTTATCACGGTTTTTTATTTTGAGAGCAGCGCCTTATATTTACTACATCACAGAATCATGCCCGTTTAATGCCGTGCCGTCTGAGGGCCAGAAGATTATGAGCATCCAATAATCCAGATGCTTGGAATCTTGTGATATTATGTACTGTAGAAGATGATATATTTAATGTTTTTGCAACATTCTGCTGAGGAACATTTTTAAATCGTTTGACAATTTTTAGACGCCACTCTTTACAGATTGATGGACCTCTGCCCATCCAGACTTCAGAGACACGGACACTCTTAAGATGCTCTTTTTATACACAATCATGTTACTGACCTGTGGCCAATTAGCCTTATTTGTTGCATAATGTTCTTTCAGTGCTTCCTGGTTAGCATTGCTTTGTCAGCTGCTGCCCTATTCAAACTTTTTGGAGAACTGTTGATTCCATCAATTTCAAAATTACCTTATTTTTTTTATATGTTTTCTATTGTGCATAAATAATGGGTTTATGAGATTTGCAAATCATAGCATTCTGTTTTTATATGAATTTTACACAGCGTCCCAACCTAATTTGAATTGAGGTTTTAAAACGTGTAACCAGAGGACCAGGATGGGGTCTTGCAAATTTTAAAAGCAGATGCCTGAAGCTGAAAAGCCCAAGAGGTATCAACAAAGCAAGTTGAGTGAGCCTTAAAGCGGGGGTTCCTCGGGTTTTCGTTTTTTTTTGTTTTTTTTTAAATCCCTCGGGCGCTCTTACCTTTGTAAAACAGCCACTCGTGTGTCCCACTATTATAGCCATCCATATTGTGTTTGGCCCGTAAACGATACTTTTTAAAATTCCTCGATGGACGTTTCCATCTTCAGTGTGGGCACTCTGAAGCCCAGCAGGATGTGTTTCCTGGGATACGGTGAATGCTGACTACCCAGCATTCACCACTCTATCCCGCGCATGTGCAGTGTTGACGGCGAGCGTTGCCGTCAACACTACACTGTTGCCATCACAACGGCGGGTGTACTGATAAAGTCACGCACCGTTGTGAAGACGTATTCTTCACAACGCTCGCCGATTCACCTGACCCGAGAGATTACGCTACAGCGCGTCTCCTGGGAGTCTCGACACATCACTCCCAGGAGACATCGCGCTGATCAGGGAAAAGTAAAGGAACGCCCACTCCCGCGGGGAAAGGATCCAGGAAGGAAGACAAAATGCTGCCGAATCCAGGTAAGCAAACAGAGAAAAAAAATGACGGAGTATACATTAAGGATGGGTAATGGTATGGATAAGACAAACTTGAATTTTAGGGTGAACCTCCGCTTTAATGCCATACACAAGACTCCAAGGATTCACCTTACACTTTTCTTGACAGAAGGCTACTAAATATAACCTGATGAAGGCCGAGACAGAGAACTCGGACACAATCCAAAGCAGGATAGCTAGCAAGTGACGCTTCAACCATTTTTTTTGGTGGGAGTTAACAAAGGATCCTGCTCCTTTTTAAAAGCATGTTATGTGACACGGTGCTTGAAAAAAAATACACCCGTACCTCCCCCCCCCCCCCTCTGTCAAGAGATTTCAGTTGTCTCCATATAGTGTTCTGCTTGGCCAACCAGAATGCCACCCCCACTTTTTTGGGGGGCCACAGACTAGCAAGGTAGACACAGATCAGGAAAACAGATCCCAGGAAGTCACCAGGGTATCTACCGCAACACACTTGAGGATCTCTGCCCAGGTTGTTGCTGAATCTAGTTTGTCAAGAGATCCACATCTGGCAACCCTCACAGGGGACAAATACAATGTGTCTACAAACACCTCCAGGTGAAGTATCCAGTCTCCCAAATTCAACTGCTGATGCCAATTTTCCACACCATGTGCACTACGGGAAGTCCTGAAACGTGAAGTTTTGCCCAAAGCAAGGTGCCAAGCGTCTTCCTGTGCAGCTCAACTTTCTGTGCCACCTCGATAGTTGGTGTATGCCACAGTCTTAGCATTGTTCAATTATACTCTGACAAAGTGACTAAGAAGGTAAGCATATCATTGTAGAAAAGCCAGCAGATTTTCCCAAACCTCCGGGATGTAGATGTTGAGATAAAAAGCTCTGGGAGAGAAACTGAGCATAGGGGGGTGCATCAAAAGGCAGCTACCATAATCTTCATGCAGGCAAAAATCAAGGGACTTTCCAATGATCTCAAACTTCATCCAAGATCAGACAGGAATCTCTCAGACTGGTAAGTGGGAATCCTCTATAGTAAATAGCAGAAATCATTATGCAAGGCCGAAAAATCAGGATGTGTATGTAGGCATCTATTATCGCCACTGATGCCAGGAAATCTCCCTGACGAAGCAGAGAAACCAACTATCAGGGTGGATTCCATCCTGAAGTTCTGTACATTCAGAAACTTGAGGTCCTTTAAGGTCTAGAATAGGCCAGACGGCTCTGCTTGGAAACTGTAAACAGGTCAAAATAGAAGCAGTAATATCTCTGCCTCCAGTTGGGGTGCGGTAACCCCCGGGACAGAAGCCATTCCAGAGCTGAAAATAAAACTGCTCTTTTTTTTTTGGAGACTCTGAGGATGCCCCCTTGAGCGCATAGTGTAGAGGGGGAAAGCAGCAAATTCCCAGCTTGTAACTTGTTGACACGTCACTGCTTGCATAAGGGCCATGGCTTGCTGAGGGTTTGTAGCCTATAAAGAGGGCGCCTGAGAGGAATAGGATAAAAAAAAAAAAGAAGCTGGGCAGACTGTACTTTGTCTCTTCTCCTTATGAGGAGAATGGGCTGATCAACCACTCAGTGAAAAATGCAGTGCTTGGGGAAGTGAAGAAGTCTGTGTTTAGATATTCACTTTAGCTCACTACCGATTTGTTGCAATTACATTTTGCTGCCCTAGTTAAAGCAGAGGTTCACCCAAAAGTCAACCTCCGCTTTTCGGAACCCTCTCCCCCTCCGCTGTCACATTTGACACCTTTCAGGTGGGAGGGGGGGGTGCAAATACCTGTATAAAACAGGTATTTGCACCACTACCGGGTATAGACTCCCGCGGGAGTCGCACCCCTCCGTGTCACCCAACCCCGCCACCCCCCCCCCCATTGTGTTCTGGGAAACACTCTCGGCTCCCGGAACACAACGGGAACCATTGGGAACGGCACAGTGAGACTCGCACATGCGCAGTAGGGAAACTGGCAGTGAAGCCGCAGAGCTTCACTTCCCTATTCCCTTACAGAGGATGGCGGTGGGGGAAGCAGAGAGCCGAGCCACCGCTCGGCTTCGGCTGCCGACGTCGTCGCCGACTTGGACAGGTAAGTGTTCGTTTTTTTTTAAAGTCAGCAGCTGCTGTATTTGTAGCTGCTGAATTTTAAAAATAAATAAATTTTCAGGTGAACCCCTGCTTTAATATCTTAAACCTAAAAGTAAAAATTACATTTTAATGATTTTAAAACAGCCCTAAAATTGAACAATACAGAATGGATAACAAAGAAATTACAGCTAGGGAATAAAAGAATCCAACTAGGTTTGTTACTTATATGTTGCTAAAGAAGAATCTTTACCAGTCTGAAAATATGAGGATGCAAATGAATAATTTCTGAACTTGAAAACCATTTTCCTTCATTTTTTAAAGACAGCATCAATAATTGTCCTATCCTGAACTGTTTCAGCAGCCCAAGCTGATCGCTGCATCTAAAACAATCAAGACAAAGATTCTAATAGCTCACTAACCCTTAAAAATATGTGGATTCAAACTTGTCAATTTCAACATTCCATATCTACACACTGCCGCTTCTCAATGAGCAACTACATTAATATGGCCATGTCACTGCCTAGAGAACATTACAAGGCAAAATTAAAATGGGTATGCACAAAGTACACTATTGCACTAGATCCGATCTCCCTCATTTACTCATAATGGCACATTTCCAGTATAACATGCAATTATCTAATTAACCAGTAATGTAAGCAGTCCGACTTTGCAAAATAACGAAGCCCAAAAAACATTGTCTACAAGTGAAAAACAAGAAAATGGCAACAAATGCTAGACAAATACAGCTGACAGATTGAACAAATTGACAGATTGCAAACCTTGGGTATTAACAGTGCATTGAAATGCATGAAATGACAGACATTTGCCAAATGTGGTTAAAAAAAGTCTTGATCTGTAAATTTTATGACCCATCCTACCGATTAACTGTGGAGAACATGGGTCAACAAATCAAAGGAATTGCTGCATTAGAACACAAATCTCACTTGGTAGAACTTTTTTTTTTTTTTTTTTTATTAAAAAAACAAACACACAAGGATCCTAATCAAGCAACAAGATGTTTACCCACTGCTGTTGGCAATGAAAAAATATGCAAGAGGGCGAACACAAAAAGCATTTACCTAAAGTATCTGGAATGTTACGCCTTTCACGGTGAGTTTCTGATAGCCGGATAATGGTCCCTTCCTTTCGTTCCGTTTTGAAACGGATACGACCACCGCCTTCTTCTTCTTCATCCTCATCATCTGACTCCTCCTTTATGTCTGGGGGAAATTCTTGAGATTCAATGAAAGCCTATGAGGAAAAATACAAAAAGAGGGATTCGGTTTAAAAACCAGGAAAATTAGGACTTTTTGCAGGACTACATCTATCGCCCAGGCTACAACAGAAATTTGCTCCAGGTCAAAGCCTCAAGTCAATATAAATGTTTCACAATAAAAGAGAACACAAAATATACCCCGTTGGTAAATGTACCAAAGTTTGGTGTCTATGGTGCTCATAACCTGATCAACTTGAATAAAATCCTGATAACTTTTCCCTGGTACTCTCTAGTCTACTTACAAGAATTGACCTACACAGTATAAGGAACATAAGATTTTTATACTCTCCATAAAATCCTTTGATTCTATTGGGGGGACACAGGTCCTATGTTTATAATCATGCTCTCGGTATTGCTTTGCTACAAAACTGTGGCATGTTGTTAATCCTCGGCCTACAGTTGTGCTTTCCCGAGTTTAACCCGAATGAGAAAACTTCCTGTATTCCTAGAAAGATTTAGGAGTACAAAAATGTGGATTTGTGGTGCAAAAGCCTACTCTTCAAATACAAAGGACTAACGGTATCTTCATATCCATTGCAATAGTTATGACTCAGGTGATCAGCCTGCAATTCCCACAGGCCAAAGGTCATGTCTACAAAGTCTTAAATGTTCAGCTGGTAAAACTTCATAATAGTAATGACCCAAAGACCAGGTAAGCAGCTGTCACCTTCCAAACTTTAGCTGCCAAAGCTTTAAGTTGAAAAGCCCAGGAAACACCAGACACTCCTGGTAGTATGAGCAGTCACTGAGAATGAAGGAATTTTGCCTTTCAGACACTAAGCTTAAGTAAACCTGCTGGCTCTACTGAGAGATGGTACATTTCTAAGCGGTGTGTGTTACCCTTCCTTGTAACATCAGGAAGCACAAAGGAGGGAGTCAGACTAATGAATAGCTGCCGTCAGCCTAGGGTAAACCTTGACTGCACAAATCACATCCAAAGTATGAAGAATTTGCAAAGGCTTACAACAGAAGACCAACACAATTTCCTAAATCAAGTACAACAGCTATGCCCATTAAATACAGCGACTGCAAAGGATGGGAGACCAAACCTTGTGACAGAAGGTTGGGTTAATTTAACAGAAACCATGGTGAAAATAGTTTAAAAAAAATGAATGTTGACGAAAAGCGGATGTAAATGAATGATCATAAGTTTACATTACACCCGTTTTTCCATAGAGATGCATTGATGACCATTTTTCATCCGACAACAGATGGATGAAAAACTGACAAACGGTCGGCATGTGTGGAAGAGGCCTATGCCAGGAGTCGCGAGAACAGAATTCCGAAAAAAAAATAATATTCAGAGAGACAAGCAAGTACATACATCACCTTCCTATACTGGCACAAAACAGACTTGGCTGAGCTTGGAGAGATTATGGACAGAGATTTCTGCCTTTTTCTCTTTTGGCCCATGTCCATTTACCTGAAGATAGCATAATCAATGTAGATACGTATAAAAAATCCTCTGTGACCTGTCATGTATGCAAGAAATATTTCTAGTTATTTGTTTAAAATAGAAAGAAAAGTGCATTACTTCTTCAGTATTGTTGGCAGGATCTTGTTGTTCTTCCGCTTCCTCAGGTGCTTCTTCTGCTTCCTCCACCACATCTTCCACATACTGCTCATTACTCATTTTCTGCCTTTTGGATGCCTGCGAGACGTCTTCCTCCTTGGCAGACAAAGTAGAAAAACAATTGCAAGGAGATCACATACAATTTACATTTTGCAGCTATAAAGCAGGTGGTATATTAGTCTGATGCATAACACATCAATAAAGTATATCAGATTTAACAAAATGCTACTTGCCTCATATCCATGTGAGACTTTGGTATTCCATCCAACATTTTTAACGGCAAAAATCAAAAAAGAAATTGACCCATAAAATTCCATATCTTGGAGACCCTAGGTTACAAGTTGCTACCTTTATGATTGGACACTGGCAACGGTTTAGGACAGGGTTGGACCTGCAAGTACCTTTGGGAATACTCTGGGTGACGAGGATAGGCCAAATGGCAGTGTGACAAAGTGCAAGTGTTTATCTTCTACTGTGATTGTGCCTATGAGGTAGGCAAATGGGAATATGGAGGTAGGCATATTAAATGTCTACTGATGCCAAGTACGGTCATTCTCATCTTAGAGAGACAAAAACAGACCTTGCAGATTCTATCCAAAGCTTGGGAACACAAAAATAGTTGATCACGTATTAAAAAATCTAGAATAGGACTAATACACACCAATAGGTCTAGATACCATGAACAGGTTTGGATAAATTCCTTTGAACCTGCACTCCACAGGGACCGAACAGCTACTCCATGGAACAAGAGAAGGTCTAGGGTGAATTGTAAATCTGATTGCCTTTGGGCAGATTTTGGTTGGTTTGAAGGAAGAAAATGAGGGGGGGGGGGGGGGGGGGGATTTGCAGCCCTTTGAAAGCAGACTGAACAAATACATCTGTTCCTCAGAAGAAAGCAAAATACTATAACAAACACCCCCAGTTCCTGGGAGAGCCTCTCCATTGTGAAAGACTTTAGGGTACACTTGGGCTTTATGTTTCAGATCTTGCAGGGGATCATAGACGTGCGCACAGGGTGTGCCTAGGCACACCCTAATCACCCCATGTACATTAGCATTATACATGGGTGGCACCAGATGAGTGGTTGGGGGTGCCAGTGGCCAGTGTAAATCCCCCCATTATAAAAAAAAAGGCTAGGTTCAAATTTAGGAACCCATTACACCCGTATTTAGGGTGTAATGTAATATGCTCCAAATCATCTGTCTCCTACCATCAGAGCCTCCTCCCTGTAACAGCAGGTGTTCATGTGTGTCTGAGCTTTGGGGTGCACACCCTAATGCAATAGGCTGCGCACACCTATGCAGGGGATACATTTTGGCTTGGAGATGAAGCCAGGGGGAAGCAATGGGGTGTGCTGTCTTTTTGAGGCAGTAGAAACCCCTAAAGATGGGAGTTTTGGAAGCTTCTGCTGTGGAAGGAGAACCTTGACATCCTTAATATCTTCTCAAGTGCCTCACCAAACAAACGTCCTTGTCCAAAGGGTATATGTATGAGATGGGTTTAGAGGAAACTTCAAAGGACCAGGCTTTCAGCCATGAGATTCTGAGCATATGGTAGGAAAGCCATTCTTGAAATTTGTGAAATGACAAGTTCTAGGGCATCAACAAAGAAAAGCAAGGCTGAAAGCAATGCTTATAAAAAAGTGTTCTGCCAGAGTTTAGTTCTGAAAGACAGGATCCTGTTTATTGCACATCACCCTAGTAGACCTGCACGATTAATCGCAGAGAGAATCACGATTTCGATTCTCCTCCTCCGCGATCTCCCCTCAGAATGACCGACGATTCTCCTACATGTTACCGCCGTCACCGCCGTCCACGTAACCAGTGTGGAATGCAAATGCCGCCGACATCGAAACCGACGTCAGCAGCCTGCGCCGCTGGATAGATGCCTGAGCTTCTCTCACAACAGAAGTTTGTATCCATGCGCCACCCAGTGGTTGCCGGCGGTACTGCTTCTGATGTATTAAACCTTCTCACAGTTCTGTACAACTGTGTGTATGCATGCGCCACCCAATGGTTGCTTGCAGTACTGCTTCTGATCTATAAAAAAAGAGACCAGTGATATGTGTATAATGTTAAAGACCATATAACTCCTATGAAAAAATCTGAATCAAAGTTTTATTCTGCTTTTTTCATAGGAGTTATATGATCTTTAACATTATATAGACATATCACTGGTCTCTTTTTTTATATATTCATATTTTCAGATAAATCACAGGTTTATTTATTATTATTTTTTTTGGGGGGGGGGGGGGGGTTCTGGCATTACATTTTTGAGAATCGTGATCTTTTGTCTAAGCAAAAGAATCGTGATTCTCATATTGACCAGAATCGTGCAGCCCTACACCCTAGTGCTATTAGCAATGGTTTGACCAAATTACAATAATAGCTGGTTGCAGGGATGGACTTGCAAGAGTAAAGGGAATCTTTGATAGCATCCCAAATTTCCTGCCTGCAGAAACCTTAACCACTTGCAGACGGCTGCCCGTCAAATGACGCCATGGGCTTTGTGGGGCTATATCTCAACGATGGGTGCAGCTACAGGCATAATTCAGATATCGGCTTTTTCAGCCGGTGATTCCCTACACCATAAGAACAATCAGAGCGGCTGGTCAGCCGCTTGATCGTTCTTACGGGTGGCGAGAGGGGACATTGTGGTGCATACGTGCAGGTGTGACTGAGCGATTTCCCTCTCCGAAACACTGCACATACAGTAGGCGTGAACCATTTTTATTCCGTAAACTGCATAACTTTTGCAGCATGAAAATGGACAGTTGGGAATAGGACTTAAGCTGGGTACACACGATTCGTTTTTTTTCCGTTTAATCCCACGGGGCAATCTCCCTCGCTAAAGCTGTTGTGTTCCGACAGTGGGACGCCCACTCCCCCCCCCCCCCCCCCCCCCACACACAACTCCCATCAGCGTTCTTTTGTCATTGGCTAATAGAGCTGGTCGGGAGTCGGTTGGCTGCTGGTTTTCTAGACAGACTGACATACTGACCGTTTTTTTTTTTTTTTTTACCGCCCGTTGTCTCCCCACATTCGGCTTGTGTGTATGGGGCTTTAAAAGGTGAAAGTGATATTTAGGCTAGGTTGACACTGCAGCATGCTCCAGTTCACAGCAGGAGTTCGGTGTATCCCCATTCACCGCTTCAGGCCCGATTTCAGCATGAATTTTGGGCTGAAAAGAGCCAAAAGATGCACAGAACTCCTGTGCAATTTGCACCAGAGCCGCTGCGGAGATGTGTGAACCGGCTCCATAGAGAGATGGCCACAATCTCCCACTATGTGAATTGGATGCGGTGAAACCTGCATCCAATTAACAATAGTGTGAACCCAGGCTAAAACGAACATTAGGAACAAGGGGGGGCATGAACTCAAAGTAGTAGGGGAAATTCAAGGGTATTATATTACTATAAAAGAAAGTAGATGTATGAAAACGACAGAGAAGCGGGTCAATCAACAGAAAATCAAGGAAATGTGTGTTAAGTGGAATCATAGAACCAAGGAAATTGGAAAAGGAAAAAAAAAAAAGGGAAATCTAATGGACGACTGTGTCTTCATTCATTTCTCAAAGGCCGCGTACACACGATTGGTCAAACCAATGAGAACGGTCTGATGGATTTTTCCATCGGTTAACTGATGAAGCTGACTGATGGTCAGTCGCGCCTACACACCATCAGTTAAAAAAAACTATCGTGTCAGAACGCCGTGACGTAAAACACAACGACGTGCTGAAAAAAATGAAGTTTAATGCTTCCAAGCATGCGTCTACTTGATTCTGAGCATTCGTGGATTTTTAACCGATGGACGTCCCTACAGACAATCGTTTTTTTTTACTATCGGTTAGGTATCCATCGGTGAAATTAAAAACAAGTTGCCTTTTTTTTTAACCGATGGATAAATAACCGATGGCGCCCACACACGATCGGTTGGGTCCGATAAAAACGGTCCATCAGACCGTTCTCATTGGTTTAACCAATCGTGTGTACGCGGCCATAGTTCTATGATTCCACTTAACACACATATAGAGAATATATTACATACACAGTATCGTACCCCTTACATTTTGTATAGCTAGTTGGGCCCAATTTGGACATTTTCACTTAGGGATGTACTCACTTTTGTTGGCAGCGGTTTAGAGACAGTATTGGCAGTGTGTTATTTTAAGGGGGCAGCAAATTTTCACTATTATACAAGCTGTAAACTCACTACTCTACATTGTAGCAAAGTGTAATTTCTTCAGTGTTGTCACATGAAAAGATAATACAAGGATATATACATATATATACACACACATATACACACACACACACACACACACACACACATATATACATACATACATACACACACACACACACACACACACACACACACACATTTATGAATTTACACGTTTTGATTCTTCATTTCAGATCAAATTTAAGTAAAGGTATTCTATATTTAAGTGATCCTTTTTATTAATCTATTATCTCTGCAGGCAAACACTGTCCCTTCAATCTCTTCATTCAGACTTGGACAGCTATTAGTTACAAAGATGACTGGCGAAAGCAATCAATTATTCCTTTAGCGTAAGCACCTTAAAGATGTCTTTAGGAAGTCAATAATCTTTTAGCTTTAGATGACTTTATCAGATCTTGCTCAAAAGCATGGATAATAGCTTTTGCATTAAACAGTATGAACAATTGCCAGCGGACCCAAGACACAAAGCAGTTTCTAGCCACGAGGATACAATCCTCAAGGTCATGATTCTGTTTTACCATCGATCATGACAAAAGTGTGTTACTTGCCAACAAACAAGCTAGTGTCAACACAAAGTTTGTCGCAATCTAGATAAAGAAACTGGCAGACACTGATAATAGGTCTAATTTTAATCTCTCCTCCAGAAGGAGAATAGATTTCAAACCATTCTTAAACTCCAGGCAGATGAAGCAACACAATCAGCAGATAGAAAGGACAACTTACTTGAAATTCATCCAGGGGCTCAGTGATCTCAAGGTCTAAAACCTCATCAGTGGTTTCTTCCTCCTGATATTCTATCTGCTCATCAGGTACCTCGTAATTGTCTTCATAGGACCCCACAAAGTCTTCTGCACCAGCTTCCATGTCTTCCACTTCCTCATATACCTCCTCATTCTCAGGCTCTTGAAGATCAGCTTCTACAGCTGGAGACTCCACTTCTTCCTCTTTTATGCTCTGAGAGAGGTCAAACGACATGCCCCCTGTAGTTGCATTCAGGCTAACAGTGACTCCCTGGGTACTATAAACAAAAAGAAAAAAAAAGGAAGGCAATGTAAAAATCTCTGGAGAATGCAACATGGAAAGTTATGGTTTACATGCAAAATCTTTTTCTTAAGCAGCCCATACACTGAGCGAATTTATTTCCTGCAAATCCAGCAGGCTGGTTGTACCCAAGTTAAAACAACTTGAAACATTCAGCCTGTCCATACACGATTCGAATGTCCGGTGGTTTAACAGGAACACTCTATGGCCAGCCACACCACACAATGCACCTCATAGTCCTACCTCGTCTTTACTGCCACCTTCAGGTGAATGAACACTGGGCAAAAAAAAAAAAAAATGTAGGAAATCCCTTACCCAGGAATAACCCCCTCCCAGCCGTGCCAATCAAGACCCAATTTAGTAGAAAACAGTGAGGAACCGGCAAAGTGGGGAGTGGTCTGTGTCCTGTGATGTACTCCAAGAAAAGGATTTTACAGGTAAACCAAAAATCTCAATTCCTTAAATCGTACATCACAGGGCACTTTGTTTTAATGACTACTTAGGCTGTCCCAAAGCACATGGAGGGGTAGGCAACAACTTGGCCAACATGCCAAAAACAGAAAAGGGGAAACCCCACTCAAAGCCACCTGCAAGACATTTCGCCTAGAACTGGTGTCCATAGGAGGTGCGAACACCTACCTGGTAGAACTTCATAAACATGAATTGCAGCCTGGAAAACCTAGAAACAAATACTTGATGGTAAAATCACTCAGGAAGCACTGACATTCATGGTGTAATGGAGCCTGATCCTTAATACCTGAGAAATAAATGATGAATCCGCCTAGTAACCGAGGATCGAAAGAGAACCAAGGTCTAAATACCACATTATCCTGATTATGAACCAGGAAAGTGTAACCAGCTCTGACATCCTGCAAGCCAAAGTAATGGTAACAAAAAAAAAAAAAAAAACCTTCCAGGTTAGGAAAGACTAGGGAATCTCCTGAAGAACCTCAAAATAGATGTCTGCAAAACCAAATTAAGGTCCACCGAAAACAAAAGGGCCCCCTGTAGCAAGCGAAACAATCTGTGTGACACCCTGTGCAAAAGTTTTTTACCAAAGAATGAGAACCATTAGGTCAAGGGTGTCCAAACTTTTTTCAAAGAGGGGCAGATTTGATTAAGTGAACATGCGTGAGGGCCAACTATTTTGCCTGGCATTTTTTTTAACCATTGAAATTAAATGCAAATTAACTAATACACTGCCCGACAAGAATTCTCTTGCCTTGTGAGTCCAAGGATGAGCTCTGGTGCGTTATTTGGATATACCATATTTATCGGCATATAATACACACAGGAGTATAACACACACACAGGCGTATAACACGCACGTTCACTTGAGGGAAGTTTCAGGGGGAAAAAAAAATAGAATTGTAATGAAAGAACTGTGAAGCAAAATAAAAGGGTCAGTGCCCATCAATGCAGTCTAATCAGTGCCCATCTGCAGCCTCACCCTTGACATGAATGCAGCCTCACCCTTGACATGAATGCAGCCCCACCATTGACATGAATGCAGCCTCACCATTGACATGAATGCAGCCTCACCATTGACATGAATGCAGCCTCACCATTGACATGAATGCAGCCTCACCATTGACATGAATGCAGCCTGATCAATGCCCATCTACAGCCTCGGATGGTGCGGGACAAACGCCAACGGATTACATACAGAAGAATCTCCCGTTTACTCGGCGGCCTTCCTATTACAGAGGCCACCAAGTAAATAGGAGATTCTCTTGTATGTTATATGACAGCACACGTCGCACCCCCTCCGAGGCTGCCAGAACGATGAATAAGGTATATATCTTTTGTGACCCCCCCCAATGAATCTTACAGTGCCACGCAGTGGGGCCGCATTAAACCAAAACGCGGGCCGCATTTGGCCCCCGGGCCGGGCTTTGGACATGCCTGCATTAGGTCTTTAAAACAGAATGACCACCTTCCCCTTGATGGTATTTAAGCCAGAGATATTTCCCCACCAAGGCCAAAATGCCCTCCATGACATACTGTTGGATTCGATAATTACAAGCATCACACCGAAGAAAGCCTTCCATGAACAATGGACCCCCTTTCTGATGATCGGCTGTCTTGTCTTCAAAAGGAGGGATTACAGACTCAAACATTCCTATGCCATAGGACTGGGGTTTAAACAGCCATGCATTCAAAGCATGCGACTCAAACAGTATGTAAAATTAAACTTTGTGATGGCAAATCTGGAAGAGTCCACATCTCGTCTACCAATAAAAGGGGGGGTTTTTGGGACTTTAAATGAGATGCGTTTTTAAACAAACAGCAGTATAAGTAAAATAGTAAACGTTTATAACCAGGCTCATACATACCACCCAAACAGCAAGCCAAATTCAACTGTCTAACTGTATATGTTAAAAGCAGAGATTGGTTGCACGCATTTGCAAGTACATGAGTAAGCTGCAGAGCCCGCGCCAAGGCTCTCTGCGATCTGCAGTCCTAACTAAACTTTTGAAGTCTCCTCAATGGAGGCATGTAAAGAATAATGGGTAGATGGAGGACAGGTGACTAGGGGTGTGTCCCCGCCTCCACCTATGCTTGGTATTGTGGTGAAGAGCACTGGAAAAAAACGCATAATAGTATAAGGGTATCAGCAAAACGCATCTCCATCCCTATATGGTACAAAGAAAACTGGGGTTGGGACTTTAAATGAGGCGTATGAGAAACACACGCCTCCATCCCTATTGAATACAAAAAAAGCGTGCAACCAATCTCTGCTTTTAACATATACAGTTAGACAGTTGAATTTGGCTTGCTGTTTGGGTGGTATGTATGAGCCTGGTTATAAACGTTTACTATTTTACTTATACTACTGTTTGTTTAAAAACGCATCTCATTTAAAGTCCCAAAAACCCCCCCTTTTTTTGTATTCAATAGGGATGGAGGCGTGTGTTTTTCATACGCCTCATTTAAAGTCCCAACCCCAGTTTTCCTCGTCTACCAATAGGTTCCAGATGAACGGCCTTTTGGGGCGTCCCTGGTTACATCATTGAGGATGCCACAGGTGGTTTGAGCACACTGCTCCCACAGTCTGGGAAGGGCTAGGAGCCTCGCCGTAGGCAAGGGCCCTCTTTTACTACTCAGTGGCACGACAGAAACGACTTCCCGGTCCGAAGCACCGGAGATGCCAGCCACCACACCAGGGAAGACTTGACCAGTTGACTCAACTGAATCTGGTACTCCAGAGATGACGGGACCTTGTCCCAACGTGACAGAATTTCCGTCTGTAGCACCCTGATGTGGAATTGGGCATACGAGGCCACCATCAGAACCCTCATGCAGGATCGAAGAGATGACCACTTCTGGGTCGACAACTGCTGCACTGCAGATTGGAGTCTGAAGTTTCTCCATTGGGAGAAAAACTCTCGCCTCCGCGGAGTCCAGGACTAGTCCTAGGTATTCCAGTCTCTGAGACGGAACTAACACTAACTTCTGGATATTCAGAAGCCGGCCGAACTCTTGGAGAGTCTGACACGTGATAGCCACATCCTCTTTTAAATCTGAGCCTGAAGAAACTCGCAGGAGAAGGTCGTCCAGATATCCCATGATAGTGATCCCCCGCTGTCTCAGCAAGGCCAGTATCGGGGCAAGCACCTTCGTGAAAACCCGTGGTGCCGATGCCAAGCCAAAAAGGAGGGCCACAAATTTAAAATGGTCCTCCCCGACCGCAAAGCGCAGAAACCTCTGGTGCTTTGTGCATATGGGAACATGTAGGTACGCGCGTCCATGATGTCCAAGAACACCAGGAAGTCCCCCTGATGGAGTGCTGCTATTACCGAGCGAATCGACTCCATCCTAAATTTATGCACCTTGACAAAACAATTGAGGGCCTTGAGGTCCAGGATTGGACGGACCCCTTCCTTCTTGGGTACTACGAACAGATTGGAGTAAAACCCCTGAAACCGTTCCAACGAGGGAACTGGAACAATCACTCCCCTGACCAGAAGATCCTGGACAGCCCCTGACAGGGCCTGCCGGCGAACCGGAGGAAGCTGGAGGTAGGAAGGAAAAAATCAGTTTGGTGGACAAGAGAGAAACACTATCTTGTACCCAGAGGAAACTACTTCGCAAACCCAACAGTCGGAGAGAATAGACCTTCACCGAGCCGTGAACTCGCAAAGCCGGCCCCCCACCCGAGACACGGGCAGACCTTGATGCGGAAGCAGGTTTGTCCGCAGGCTTGAGGAATCGGGGGCGATTTAGCCCTGCAGCAGGCGCCTTGGCACCTCGCAAACTTTTTCCCGCCGCACTGGGCGCACAAAAAAAACGCTTAGGGGTAGTAAAAGAGGGCCCTTGCCTACGGCAAGGCTCCTTGCCCTTCCCAGACTGTGGGAGCAGTCTTGCTTTTTTTTTTTTATTCCAATCTAAATTTAGTAGGAGTTGGAGTCGGTGCATTGATTGCCGACTCCGACTCCAGGTACCCAAAATTTCCTCTGACTCCACAGCCCTGCTAAAAAGTCCAGAAGCAAGGCCAGGTACTCCAGGCGTTGTGTCGGTATCAACACCGACTTCTGGAGGTTCAGAACCG
The DNA here is from genome assembly GCF_905171775.1 of Rana temporaria. Taxonomy (NCBI): domain Eukaryota; kingdom Metazoa; phylum Chordata; class Amphibia; order Anura; family Ranidae; genus Rana; species Rana temporaria. The sequence continues at coordinate 73,415,484 of NC_053493.1, forward strand.
AACCAAAACTCCCGAAGAGTCAGACTGGCTATCGCCACATCGTCCTCCAATTCTGAGGCTGAAGAAGGTCGTCCAGGTAGCCAACGATAGAGATTCATCGCTGTCCCAGAATCAGGCGAGCACCTTGGTGAAAACCCTTGGTGCCGATGCCAGGCCAAAAGGGAGAGCTACAAAATGTTAGTGCTCCTACCCGAACGCAAAGCGCAGAAACCTCTGATGCCTGATGCACAGGAATCGCTGCTTTTCCCACATCGCACTTTGTGTCCATGCCATCTACTGCAAGTGTCAATTGAAAGGTAACAACACCCCAAAAGCAAGTCATCGGCCAGTTACACAAAAGGTCCACCCTCCTAGCTGCCACTGACTGAGGGGCCCCCCGCAGGGCCCACTATTATCGTTAACAGGACCGCCGCCTGAATAGATGGATAGAGTTGTGGCAGCAGCCGCTGCCATCACTGAGATATTCCTCTTCAAAGTCAGGACGTTTATAGTCGTGCGGCGGTCCTTAAGTGATTAAAGACTGACATAGTTACGTTGATAACAGACATTAAGGTTGCAAACGTTGAAATTTTAGGATCATGCCCCCTGACATCGTTTGGCTCCTATCAAGCTGCGATGGCAGAACAGCCAATGGTCTGGAGAGGCATTCAAAAATATGCCCCACCCACCGAGTACTAACTGTGATGTGTGTGTACTGCATAGTAGCCATCATCTGTGCAGATTGACATAAAGTACAGCCGTAATCTTGCCCACACCGGCCTGTAGGATACAGAAAAGTATAGTGAAACATACCTATAGTTGCTTGTCTCCTGTTCCTCCTCGTCACTCTGGAGAAGGTCATCATTAAGTTCTTCATCAGAAAGATCTGGTGAAGCCTGATAACACAAGGGAAAAAGAAAACGTATTTTTCTTCCTTCGATGTTTGAGCTATACAAAAATACTGGAGACATCTTTATTGAAATACCTTTTTTCCAGGCAAGTAGTCTTCTTCAAGCAGATCATCCTCCAGCTCACTGAAAGAAAACATTCATATTATTACTGGCATATTGTAACCAACAAACCACCTCAACCTGCCATGTTAACTAAAATATCACAGGAGGGAACCACTCTGAAAGACTGAAGATCACAGGAATTTAGAACACAAAGTGTAAAATCCTTTGAGCAACCAGATCACAACTTTCATGCTCTCATTTTCCTACATAGGTCGGAGTTTCACTGTTTGCCATGAGGTGCCACCTTTCCTGAGAAATTCTCAATGCCAATATGAAATAGAGAGACCCACACTGTTATTACTTAGTCCCCTTTCACAATGAGGAGTTTTTCAGGCGGTTTAGCGCCAAAATAGCGCTTAAATACCGACTGAAAAACTCCTGCCCTGCAGTCTCCGTGTGAAAGCACTCGGGCTTTCACACTGAGGCGATGCGCTGGCGAGACCGCTCCAAAAGTCCTGCTAGCAGCATCGTTGGAGTGGTGAGAGGAGCAGTGTGTTTACCGCTCCTCCCCATTGAAAACAATGGGACACCGCTGGCAATGCGCCTCGGTGCATTGCGGGCGGTATTCACCCTTTTCCGGTCGTTAGCGGGGGTTAAAACCGCACCGCTAGCGGCCGAGTACCGCCGCAATTCCGACGGTATAGCGTCGCTATACCTCCCGCCCCGGTGTGAAAGCGGCCTTAGAAAAACAATTTTCCACTACTTTCTTTATTGGCTGAACAACTCTCCTAAACATGAAATGCAATAGCAAACACTGTCAATATTTAATACAAAAAACCATTTAACCACCATGGGTTGCAGGAAAGAAAAATCACGTAATTCCCCCAACACTAACTGAAATCACTCCGGCATTGCTATTGTATAACCCTGCTGGCCGTAGTTACCGGCAGTATTCACACAAAAAAATGGACAGGCTGGTTGTACTGGTCAATCGATGGATTGACTTCAGTACAATGAACCTCCCCATACATTTAGCAGGGACCAGCTGGGATTCGATCAAACTGTGGAGATTCGATCCATCTATGGCTGGTTACTGTTACCAAAGCCAAAACAGTACAATCAGTCTGTATATGCAGCATAGCATGCTTGTTATACTCACTGTGGAACTTAAAGGGTCACTAAAGGAATTTTTTTTTTTTTTTTTAGCCAAATAGCTTCCTTTACCCTAATGCAGTCCTGGTTTCATGTCCTCATTGTTCGTTTTTGCTGTAATCCTTCTCTGTTCTGCACACTTCCTGGTTGTCTGTTTCCTTATGAAAAAAGTACTGGGAGCTTCTCTCTGTGGTCTCAAGAAGCTGTGATTACTGTGTATCTAATACCCCTCAGAACCAGTTTCATTTTAAAAACAAACACTGCCCTGTATTGGCTCTGTGTCTCTGTCCTTCACAGAAGCATGAAACTAGATGAAAAACGAAACTGAAGGCAAATTATATGATGGATTTTTATCTATAATGTCGCAGTACCGGAAAAAAAACGCTGATCGCCGCCATTACTAGTAAAAAAAAAAAAAATAATAATAAAAATGCCATAAAACAACCCCCTATTTTGTAAACGCTATAACTTTTGCGCAAATCAAACGCTTATTGCGATTTTTTTTACGAAAAAATTGTAGAAGAATACGTATCGGCCTAAACTGAGGAAAAAATATTTATTTTTATATATTTTTTGGGGATATTTATTATAGCAAAAAGTAAAAAATATTCATTTGTTTCAAAATTGACGCTCTATTTTTGTTTATAACGCAAAAACAAAAAAAAAAAAAACAAAAAAAAAAAATCGCAGAGGTGACCAAATACCACCAAAAGAAAGCTCTATTTGTGGGGAAAAAAGGACGCCAATTTTGTTTGGGAGCCATGTCGCACGACCGCGCAATTGTCAGTTAAAGCGATGCAGTGCCGAATCGCAAAAAGTGCTCTGGTCTTTGACCAGAAATATGGTCCGGGGCTTAAGGAGTTAATCTTCTGCATTGTGTAAAAAGACAGTTTTATCCTGTATGCACAGATCCTCCCCCTCCTGCACTGGCAGGATAGCTGACCTGCATATGCTCAGTCTCAGGTCACAGGATATTGACATCACATGTGGGCGTGTATACAGGCTGTAGTGGAAATCTCCTCCTACCGGAACTCTCAGCACTGGAGAAACTGCAGTTTATCATGTAACCATGGTATACAGATCATCCAAAAAGGTATATAGTAGCAGTAGCTTAATGTAAAAAGAAGATTTATAAGCTGTGGGCACTGTGTGTGGGGGGGGGGGGTGAACTATTTTCCAATTAATGAGTTTAGTAACACTCACCTAACAAGCAAACTTCAGGTTAATACAAGATCCTATTACAGCTTCACTTACCAAAGTCAGATAATTTCAGCCTACAATCTGAAATACTTGATCTGTTTCCAATTACACATGTCTAGTGCAATCTGCACTGGAGCTGAGCACCACTTGGACTATGGGCACTTTCGCCCCCTTTCTGACCTGCTTTCAGTGTTGTCGCATTTAAAATAATTTTTTGAGACCGATAGAGCTTTCGTTTGGTGGCATTTAATCACCATTTGGGTTTTTTATTGTTTGCTAAACGAAAATTTGTATTTGATTTTGTTATAACATTTTTTAAATATTTTTTTTTTTCTTCACTGATGTGAACTGATGGGGCTGCATAGATTAATCGGGGAGATGATGATTAATGTCCTTATCAGTGTAATTGTCCCCTGTCACAGGATAGCCAGATATTGGCCTTCCTTTCCTGACACAGTGACAGCGCCGAGGAAAGGAAATGCAGCCAACCAGTATCTGTTTACATGTGATGAGCTGGGATTGGACCTTTAACTCAATCTGTGATCAGCTGTGTCTGGCGGCACACCGGGGGGGGGCAGGGCTTCTAGCATGATGCCAATAGACCCCCCCTCCCAAAACCGGACAACCATGTTGTAGCCGTCTTTTGGCTATGGCGCGGCCGGCAAGTGGTTAAAAAAAGAAATAAGTGTTTTTAGTGGAAAGTATGGTCATTAACAAGCATAAAATCGAGACCTGAGGGCCCTCTATTCTGCTTTAATTCAACTCTCATTAGATAACATTGAAGGGAAAACAGCTAACAAAATGCTAATTTTAAGAGTGCTAGCTTTAAAAGTTTATAGCAAAGGTACTTTTTTCCTGTAGTTGAAAAGGAAATGTTTGTGGGGCTTTTACATTTAGATCATATAAGACTGTTCTTGTGTCTCCAGCCAAAACATGCGTCTCCTATGCATGAAGACACAGACGATGACATATTCATTAGATTCAGAATTTAACCAGAAACCAAGATGAATACAACATATCAAATAGAGAGATATTAATCCTTGTACAGCACTTCAGAGATGTGTAACTACCTGTCCCAGTCATCATCTGTAGCTCGTCGTCTTCGAGACCTTTCTGCGCCAGGCTTATCAAATTGATCAAAGTCATCATCTGTGAAAAGGAATATCTTGTTAACTCAAATAATAATGCAATTCAAAACCATTTTTAGATAGAAACCACTTCAAATATTAAACATGAAACAGTTGAGAAGTATGGGTTTGGGGGGTTATTGCAGTTTCATACTCACCTAGGTGGATGCAGCATCAGTCCTATACTGTAACTGTCCCCTGCCATCTCTGCACTGAGAACCAAGAGATCGGACATCACCGATGGCTTGGTTCTCTCGGCTCCCCTAGCAGAGAGCTGCTGCCCATCAATCAGCGGCTCAGCTCTCTGCTCCTCCACGCTCACTGGAGCGCTGAGCTGTGGAGTGGAGGGGCGGGGAGCAGCAGTTTTAGCAGCTCGCTGAGAGGCTGAGACAGGCATCAGTCCAGGCACCTGGCGCATCCAGACTCCCAGAGATGGGATGGCGCGATTCCTGGACTGATATTGGTGACGTCAGCAGAGAGCTTCAAGGGATTGTAAAGGAATTTCCCCCCCCCCTAAATAGCTTCCTTTACTTTAGTGCAGTCCTCCTTCACTTACCTCATCCTTCCATTTTGCTTTTAAATGTCCTTATTTCTTCTGAAAAATCCTCACTTCCTTTTCTTCTGTCTGTAACTCCACACAGTAATGCAAGGCTTTCTCCCTGGTGTGGAGAAAGCCTCTTGAAGAGGCAGGGGGCGAGCAGGAGTGTCAGGACGCCCACTAACACACAGCTCCTTTCTCTATCTGCAAAGTACATTTTAAAACTTTGAAAAAGTGTGGATCGACGACCAGGTCGCTGCCTTACACCCCTGTAACACAGAGGCATGATGCCGGAAAGCCCAAGAGGCCCCAATCGCCCTGGTCGAATGCGCCGTGACTCGAAAAGGAGGCGCCCGCCCCTTTAGGGAATAGGCCTGAAGCACAATCCGTCGGATCCACCTAGAAATGGTGGCCGACGAGACTGCCAGGCCCTCTTGTAGGACCAGCCACCGACACGAACAGTGAGTCCGACTTCCAGAACGAAATCGTAGCAGATAAGTACACTCGTAGGGCCCGAACCACATCCAGAGGATGTAAAGTGGCCTCCTCCTGGCATTTTGGCCGAGGACATAAGGATGGAATAACAATGTCCACATCAATGTGAAAAGCCGAAACGACCTTAGGGAGAAAAGAAAGCTGCGGCCGCAGCACCACCTCATCCTTATGGATGACCAAGTAGGGAGCCTTGCAAGACAAGGCCGCCAGTTCAGACAGACACTCGTCTGATCGAGGTAATTGTCACCTTTTGTGACAGTCAACAAAAAAACTCCCGAATGTTCACAAAGGGAGCATCCTGAAGAGCCGAAAGGACTAAATTCAAATCCCATGGGGGTAGAGGAGGGCGCACCGGAGGGGCCACATGCCAGACCCCATGACCAAAACGTACGCACCAAGGAGTGCGACGCCAAGGGTCGCTGAAAGTAAACAGCCAGAGCAGAAATCTGACTCCTAACCGTACTTAAGGCGAGAGCCTGATCCACTCCCTGCTGTAAAAACAGCCAAATCCTGTACACCGTGTATGTACGAGGGTGCCATTTCATCTCCTCACACACAGATGTAGGCCTTCCACGTATGATGGTAAATCCTACGTGAGGTAGACTTCCGTGCAGGCAGCACGGTAGAGACCACCGAGCCCAATAGGCCTCGGTCCTTCAGCCCCTGGCTCTCAACAGCCACGCCGCTAAAGCCAGTGGCTGTAAAACAGGGTGGAAGATCGGACCCTGTAACAGAAGATCATCTCCCAGGGGAAGACGCTAGGGGGCGTCTGCCACCAGACGCACCAGGTCCGCGAACCTGGAGCAACGCGGCCAATCTGGGGCAATCAGGATTGATAGAATCCCTTTGGCTTCCACTCTGCGCAGCAGGCGAGGAAGAAGCTTCAGGAGGAGGGAAGGCGTAAATTAGGCGATAGTGACCCAAGGCACCACCAACGCGTCTGACGCGTCCGCCCACGGGTCTCTCGACCTGGCCACGAACTGTGGCACCTTCCGATTGAGACGGGACGCTAGAAGGTCCACGTCCGGAGTGCCCCACTTTAGGCACATACTCTGAAACACCTCCGGGTGGAGAGACCACTCTCCTTGGTCTAGTGTAGTGCGACTCAGGAAGTCGGCCTGCCAATTCTGTACTCCCGGAATGTACACGGCCGATCGAGCCGAAACTGACCTTTCGGCCCACCGAAGGATGTGCGCGACCTCCGTTGCTGCAGCTGAACTCTGTGTGCCTCCCTGATGATTGACGTACGCCACGGCCGTGGCGTTGTCGGACTGGATCCTGACCGGTCGGCCCTGCAGATTCAGGGACCACCTGGCAAGGCAAAGCTTGATTGCTCAGAGCTCCAGAATATTGAACGGTAGGCGGGACTCCTCCTGAGTCCAGCGCCCCGGGCTGACTGGGTGCCCCAAACACCCCCCAACCGGAGAGGCTGGCATCCGTCGTGACCACTGTCCAGTGGCACGGCAGAAACGACTTCCCTGTCCGAAGAACAGGAGACGCCAAAATTTCCCCATAAGAAATAATGGAATCTCAAATGATTCGTTCCACAACCATTTTTTCATAAGTCCTTCAGTTTATAGTCCATATAAAAAGATTATAGCAATGTGACTGGTTGTGTAACCATAAAATGTCCATCCACAAATGGAAGCCTCCACAAGGGAATTAGAAGCAAAATCCAGCAGGATCTACAGAGTATAAAAGTGAAGAGAGGTGCCTCTAAGGCCTCATTCACACTTGGCGGACTCCGTCGCTACGGAGTCCGCCTGCTCCCGCCGGCTCACCGGGAGATCAGTCCGCTGAGCCGACGGATGACAAGCTCCTCTCTGCTCACTGAGCGGGGAGGGGCTTGTCTCCTATGGAGCGATCTGATGAAAACGGACAGCATGTCCGTTTTCATCAGATCTTACCCGATCCGCATGGACGGATGGGGACGTGCCCCCCATACGTCTTTTTATCGGATCGGATGTCAGCGGACATGTCTCCGCTGACATCCGACGCTCCATAGCGATGCATGGAGCGGCCGTTCAGGTCCGTGACAGACAGACCCGAACGGCCCTAAGTGTGAATGAGGCCTAAGTGTAGCAATATGGTTACATTTAATGAAGGTACAACGTTTAGCAACTCACATGGTTGATGATTAAAGAGGCATAGCTAAGTACGCAGGCATTCAGGGTAAAGCTGTCCACATAGACCATCCTCCGTACCACCGGCTCTCACGGCTGTCAGTCTGCCATCGTGACCGGGAAGACTACCCTGCAGAAGAGCGATCTGAAAGCGAGGCTTAATGAGGTCGTGGAGCGCAGCATGCAAGGGATGACGCAGATAGTACTGTGGAGGATGATGAGTTGGGAGGACGCGAGTTGCTAAATGTTGTACCTTCATTAAATGTAACCATATTGCTACACTTACAGTGCCTTGCGAAAGTATTCGGCCCCCTTGAACTTTGCGACCTTTTGCCACATTTCAGGCTTCAAACATAAAGATATAAAACTAATTTTTTTTGAAGAATCAACAAGTGGGACACAATCATGAAGTGGAATGAAGTTCATTGGATATTTCAAACTTTAACAAATAAAAAACTGAAAAATTGGGCTTGCAAAATTATTCAGCCCCCTTAAGTTAATTCTTTGTAGAGCCACCTTTTGCTGCGATTACAGCTGTAAGTCGCTTGGGGTGTGTCTCTATCAGTTTTGCACATTGAGAGACTGAAATTTTTGCCCATTCCTCCTTGCAAAACAGCTCGAGCTCAGCGAGGTTGGATGGAGAGCGTTTGTGAACAGCAGTTTTCAGTTCTTTCCACAGATTCTCGATTGGATTCAGGTCTGGACTTTGACTTGGCCATTCTAACACCTGGATATGTTTATTTGTGAACCATTCCATTGTAGATTTTGCTTTGTGTTTTGGATCATTGTCTTGTTGGAAGACAAATCTCCGTCCCAGTCTCAGGTCTTTTGCAGACTCCCATCAGGTTTTCTTCCAGAATGGTCCTGTATTTGGCTCCATCCATCTTCCCATCAATTGTAACCATCTTCCCTCTCCCTGCTGAAGAAAAGCAGGCCCAAACCATGATGCTGCCACCACCATGTTAGACAGTGGGGATGGTGTGTTCAGGGTGATGAGCTGTGTTGCTTTTACGCCAAACATAACGTTTTGCATTGTTGCCAAAAAGTTGGATTTTGGTTTCATCTGACCAGAGCACCTTCTTCCACATGTTTGGTGTGTCTCCCAGGTGGCTTGTGGCAAACTACACTTTTTATGGATATCTTTAAGAAATGGCTTTCTTCTTGTCTCTCTTCCATAAAGGCCAGATTTGTGCAGTATACAGGGACTGATTGTTGTCCTATGGACAGAGTCTCCCACCTCAGCTGTAGATCTCTGCAGTTCATCCAGAGTGATCATGGGCCTCTTGGCTGCATCTCTGATCAGTCTTCTCCTTGTATGAGCTGAAAGTTTAGAGGGACGGTCAGGTCTTCGTAGATTTGCAGTGGTCCGATACTCCTTCCATTTCAATATTATCGCTTGCACAGTGCTCCTTGGGATGTTTAAAGCTTGGGAAATCTTCTTGTATACAAATCCGGCTTTAAACTTCTCCACAACAGTATCTCGGACCTGCCTGGTGTGTTCCTTGTTCTTCATGATGCTCTCTGCGCTTTAAACGGACCTCTGAGACTATCACAGTGCAGGTGCATTTATACTGAGACTTGATTACACACAGGTGGATTCTATTTATCATCATTAGTCATTTAGGTCAACATTGGATCATTCAGAGATCCTCACTGAACTTCTGGAGAGAGTTTGCTGCACTGAAAGTAAAGGGGCTGAATCATTTTGCACGCCCAATTTTTCAGTTTATTTGTTAAAAAAGTTTTAAAAAATCCAATAAATTTCGTTCCACTTCATGATTGTGTCCCACTTGTTGTCGATTCTTCAAAAAAAATTAGTTTTATATCTTTATGTTTGAAGCCTGAAATGTGGCAAAAGGTCGCAAAGTTCAAGGGGGCCGAATACTTTCGCAAGGCACTGTAGAGGCACCTCTCCTTTTATTCTCAGTTGTGACATGACGCCACGCTTATACTGCTTGTTTTGCAAAACGCTCTCAAACCAAATTACTCTTAAAACAAGGTTTTACTGTATATAGATTTGCAAAAAAAAAAAAAAAAGGGATAAAGGAATATTCCTGAACTTTGTTTTATCTCATGGTTACTACTGCAATTGTGTGAATGCATCAATGCAGTGCATGTTATCTCCGCTTGCATTCATTGAATGAGTTTACCAAAAGTGTAAATATTTACCAAAAGTATGTTTACCAAAAGTGAAATATACAGCCTCATGCTACATTTCATGCTGAATAAACTATTATAAATTATTAATGTATCTTAAAGCGGGAGTTCACTGATAAATGATGTTTTTTGCTCTTTTAACCTTAGATGGATGCTCATTTAGTCTAGGGGAATCGGCTAGTTGTTTTAAAATCCGAGCAGTACTTACCGTTGTAGAGGGCGATCTCCGCCACTTCCGGGTATGGGTCTTCGGGACTGGGCGTTCCTTCTTGATTGACAGTCTTCCGACGGTCGCATCCATCGCGTCACGAGTAGCCGAAAGAAGCCGAACGTTGGTAAGTAATGCTCGGATTATAAAACAACTAGCCGATCCTACTTCAATGATGTTCAATGGAGTGAAGTAGGATCAAAGTCAGACCGACTTGTGTTGGACCAGTTAAGACGGCTCCCATAAGGAAACATTGCTTTTCACACGTCATGCGACATAAGCTCCCAATGTCGGAGCGTATGTCGGCTAGTGTGAACCCGGCCTTAACCCGCAACCTTGAATGCCGAGTTCAGGATCTCTTTCCCAAATTTGCAATCTGCTAAAAACATGAAGGTATCAGCGATTTTTACTAGATCTCCATTTTTTCCATAAAAGAGCCTGAACACCAAATAAGTCTGTCACAAGAATAAAAAATGTGCACATGCAATAATATAGACACAAAACAAATCTCTTATTCTACATACATTAGATGAATGAATGAATGAATGAATGAATGAATGAAAAACTTGTATAGCGCGGCACATGCGAACTGAATCGCCTCTGGGCGCTAGTTGTTTGTGTCACAAGACATCAGAAGAGCAGAGTTTTGATCTGCTTTCTGAAAGACAGGTGGTATCCTTACACATTCAGACGCAAAAGGTTAAAAGGCCAAATTGACCTTTAACCACTTGCCTACTGGGCACTTTTATCCTCTTCCTGCCCAGGCCAATTTTCAGCTTTCAGCTCATTTTAAATAATTGAATGGTCATGCAACACTGTATCCAAATTACATTTTTAATAATTTTTTTTGAGACAGATAACGCTTTTGTTTGCTGGTATTTAAAGTGGTTGGAAAGTCAGAAGGTTTTTTATCTTAATGCATTCTATGCAATAAGCTAAAAAAGCCAGAGTGAAAAAGGCAACCCTCCTGATTAAAGGACACAGCAGAGCGACGCCATTTGCGCCCGCAACTGTCAAAGTCAGTGAGTGGGGATGCGGCTCGGGTGCCCGCATAGAAAGCTGATTACTGTGGGGGCACTCGTCAGGAGGGAGGAGCCAGGAGCACCAGCGAGGGAATCGAGATGAGGATCTGGGCTGCTCTGTGCAAAACCACTGTACTGATCAGGTATGACTTTTTTTTCTATATATCTATACATCTAACTATATATCTATAGATCAAAAAAAAAAACACAAGACTTTAGTATCAGTTTATCACTACTGTTTTTTACTAATTAAATAAAAGACTGAAAACTTTTTAAAAAAATTTTAAAAATGTATATCGTAGTTTGTTTTAACATTTTGCAAACAGGTAACTTTTTTCCTTCACTGATGTGTTCCGATAAGGCGGCCCTGATTATCAGTGTAGATGTACCATTTCTCTGAGTTCATGGACGGACAGAGCAGCATTGACCTTAGGGTTATACATCCTTCCTATCAGAAGAGACTAGGCAGAAAAAACAGCACTTCAAGTGTTAAAACACTTTCCTCAGTACAGCACCTCCCAGGGGGCGGGTCCCCCGGGCATATCCCACTCTCTGGCTCATGCAGCTCCAGTTCGTAACAAGCAGTACAAACTGAGGAGTGGGTGCTGTGTCCGTCCATGAACTCAGAGAAATGGATTTTACGGTGAGTACAAAAATCCTATTTTCTCTTCCGTTCATGGACGGACACAGCAGCATTTACCTTAGGGACGTCCCCAAGCAGTGTCAATTTTTTTTTCGAGGGGTGGGAAAACACAGCAAACCAAGCTACACCCCAAACAAAACCGGAGTTTCTCAACGGAGGAATTCCAACCTTAAACTGCCGCCTGTAAAACCTTGCGGCCGAAGGAGGCATCCGAAGATGCACTCACATCCACCTTGTAAAATTTTGAGAAGGTGTGGATTGACGACCAGGTCGCTGCCTTACACACACCTGTAAAACAGACGCTTGATGGCGGAAAGCCCAAGAGGCACAAATCGCCCTGGTCGAATGCGCCATAACCTGAAAGGAAGGAACCCGCCCCTTCAGGGCATAGGCCTGAAGCACGACCTGTCTGTTCCACCTACAAATGGTGGCCGACGAGACCGCCAGACCCTTTTTAGGATCAGTCACCGACACAAACAGCGAGTCCGACTTCCGAAATGGAGCCGTAGCAGACAAGTACACCCGTATATAAGTTTGAAGGATAAGCTGACCCTTTGTTTATAAAGTTTGGATACCCCTGATCTAGACAGATAGTCTTGGAACATAAGGGAAAAGTATCCTTCGTGGAAATTCAGTACTTGTAAGATCATTAGACTGCAGATTCAGAGTGAAGTAAGAGCTATTGATCTACTGATTTGTTACAATAATGAATGGATCAATAGCCAGGCAACTTGCATTTTCAAAACCAAAGGTCGAAATCTGTTAACTCAATATTGGCATGGGTTTTGCCGATTGCAGAGCCATAGGTCCAAGTCATTATGTTGGTGCTGTGCAGAGATATTGATTTTTACAGAGTACAGTATGTTGACCAGGGACAGGCTTTGTTACTCAGGATGTGGCTCCTTTCAAACTTGAGGTCCAGTAAAATGATCCTTTGTGGTGCATTTAAAGGAGTTGTAAAGGAAACATTTTTTTTTGCCGAAAATTAATGTCTGCAAGGTAGACAGACAGAATAGTGTAATGATTCTGTTAAAAAACGAGTAAATACCTAATAAATTCCTTCATCTATATCACCTCCGGCGTTCTAGTTTCTATTCTCTCATTCACTTCCTGGTTTGCGGCGCTCGTTCACCTCATCGCAGGAACTTGTGTTTTTTGCAGGTGCAAAAAAAGTGCATTCATTTTTAGGCCTCATTCACACTATGGACCGTTCAGGTCCACCTGTCAGTTTTGACGGCGGACCTCAACGGCAGGTCCATACATCCCTATGGAGCGTCGGTTGCCAGCGGAGACATGTCCGCTGACATCCGACCCGCTAAAAACAGACGTATGGGGGCCAAGTCCCCATCCGTCAATGCGGATCGGATGCTGTCCATTTTCATCAGATCGCTCCATAGGGAGACAGCAGTGCCCGACAAGCCCCTCCCCGCTCAGTGAGCAGCTTGTCATCTGTCGGCTCAGCGGAGATCTGTGGACTGATCTCCCGCTGAGCTGTGAATGAGGCCTTAAACAGGAGTGTGCAAAGTACTGCACTCTCGTTCAGCAGATTGTGGGTGCAATGTCAGGCTCCTGTACAGTCTCCCTTCGGCTTTCAGCCTGTAAGTACGAGGTTTTTGAATTTACAGATTCCTGTGAATAAAATGACACAGCTGTGCGGGCGATGTATTCAAAATGTGACAGCAGGTGCGGGGAGAGGATCCCCTGCCTGCTGTCATGGGAAAGGGGAGGAGGAGGGGATGCCGGGGAGGTTGCTGAATGTGTTGAACCCTAAATACCGGTGTATAATGCAACATGCTCAGAAAGGTGAACTTTAATTAGGACATTTCAACAGGGATGCAGACAGCATTTACAACATAAAAGTTTTAACCCTTCCTCACTGTATTTAAAAACAAATGCAAAAACTTTTTGAAGGTTACTGCTCTCCTTGAAGCACTGCAAAGCCACCATGCAGTATATACCCCGATTTCTAAAGTCTGCAGAGTAAGCATGCTGACAACATATTTATATACAGCCCCAACGGCAAAAAAGTTGGGACATTTTGTAAAATCTACATAAAAACAGAATGCAATGATTGGCAAATCTCACAAATCCTTATTTTAAATAATAGGAAACAAATTAAATATTTGACTACTTCCAGCCTGGGCACATTCTGACATTTCTCTCATACATGTAAAAATCAGCATCACTTTGCCAGAAAATTACTTGGAAGCCCCAAACATTATATATTCGATTATAACTTGTGCACATTTCTTTGCTGGATTTCCACACGTTTCTCAGACTTAAAACATTCCGCTTCTTCAGGAGCTAGAGGGCTCAAGATTTATTTATTAGAACCCATATAACAATTTACAGAACAGACATCGCATGATGCCGGGGGGGGGGGGGGGGGGGGGGGAATCCCTCACCTTTACAGAGATGGGAAACAATGAAGGCTGCCCTGCGACAGCCCAGGTAGGGACGGATAGAAAGGGGACTGACAAATTTTTACCACGGCGCTTCGACAAAACTGGGCCGCCCACGGCTGGAATCTCGTCAATCTAGCATTAATCAGCTGAAATTCAAGACGCCTATGGCAGCCGTTGCTTTCGTACAGTATCACACTTATGCCATGGGTCATATCGCATGTGATTCGCACCGCATTCCTGAGAAAATCACACGCAATTCTGTGTGGTGCGATTTGACCCCATCATTTTGTGTGGCTCAAATCGAAGTGCATCCGCACGAAAAAAATCACAGGAACCTTTTTTGCAACAGTGGAATCGGATTGCATAGGTGTTCATACACATGCGATCCGATCCTACGACTTGCTTTTGGGGTGTCGTTACCTTTCAATTGACACCCCCCGCAGTAGATCGCATGGACACGAAGTGCGATTACGGTGCGATGTGGGAAAAGCAGCGATTCCTGTGCATTTCCCGCATCGCCTTACACTTGACATCTCTAACCAACAAATAAAAGAAATAAGCAGCCAGGTGAAGAGATTGGTGCAACATTACATGATTTCTAGATAATACGACATTTACAAGAGTATACAAGACTAAAAAGAAAGGTAGGTGTGACAAAGGGGGCCTGTGCGGCTCCGAATCATTGCACTTTCCTTTGTGATCTCTTTCATTAAAGGGGTTGTAAAGGTACAATTTTTTTCCCCTAAATAGCTTCCTTTACCTTAGTGCAGTCCTCCTTCACTTACCTCATTCTTAATTTTTGCTTTTAAATGTCCTAATTTCTTCTGAGAAATCCTCACTTCTTGTTCTTCTGTCTAACTCACCACAATAATGCAAGGTTTTCTTCCTGGTGTGGAGAAAGCCTCTTGAGGGGGGAGGGGGCGGGCAGGAGTGTCAGGACGCCCACTAACACACAGCTCCTTTCTCTGCAAAGTAGAGTGTCCTGACTTGCCTGCTCGCTCCCTCCCCCCTAAAGAGCCTTTCTCCACACTAGGGAGAAAGCCTTGCATTACTGTGTGGAGTTACAGACAGAAGAACAGGAAGTGAGGATTTCTCAGAAGAAATAAGGACATTTAAAAGCAAAATGGAAGGATGAGGTAAGTGAAGGAGGACTGCACTAAGGTAAAGGAAGCTATTTAGGGGGGGGAAAATATTCCTTTACAACCCCTTTAAAACTTTTGTACGAAAATTGTCAATCCATGGTGTGCTGGCGAGTATGTACGCGCTTGTTAAAAAGAAAGGTAGGCGAGAAAGAAGAACAAGCAAATGCAAACACTGACTAAAAGTCGATTTGTTTACTAAAGCATCACGTACCATAAACAACTGCCACCTCTCCAAAGGCTCGTAAACACGATCAGAAAATTGTATGAAAAATACCACTTTTGAAGCCATTGTACGATAACCTGGTCGTTGGTACACAGCTTTCCAGAGCCAATCAGAACAGGTCATGCAAAATTATCCAATGGGACAAGCACAAACGTTTTTCTTGCACGATACCAGATCGTACGATTCGATTTTCATTAAACCAATACAGGTTTTGTCCAAAAATACAACCAAGTTTCAATTCTGTCATACAAGAATTTTCGTAACTTTAGCAACTTCTTCACTTTTGATATAAAACTACTATAGTATATAATTAAAAAAAAAACAACGGACAATCATTCATCTGAAAATCTCATCTTGTGTACCAGGCAGGACATCAGCTGCAGCCGTGTGCTCACCCCCCCACGTACAATTCAAGGTTAAAAGGCCTGCACTGTACATGATGAGAGCAAGTGACAGCCCGGAACGTCAACAAGAAGAGAACAGCACTGGAGGCTGCTGAACATAGTGATAAACCTTGTCCCTGCACCCCTAAAATACATATCAAACAGTATTATCCTCCCCCCTCCAAAAAAAAATATCAAACAGTGTTATTCCCCCCCCCAAAAAAATATATATATATCTATGGCTCGCTGATGGGTTATTTGGATAATATAGGTTTGCATACTGAATCCATGCTGGATGGAATATATTATTTAGACCTATTTGGAATTTTGTACCTATGGTGGATATTGAAATATGCCTGGTCATTGGGGATATATGTTTTGGATGTTTTTCATAAATAAATGTGTTTTGCTTTGTTTGTACATCGATGTCATTTTGTTTCAATGTTTTAATGGAGTGGATTCACTAAAGGCACAGAGACTGTGCACTCTAAGACCCAGATTCACGTAGGGAGCGCGTATTTGTGAGCGGGCGTAACGTATCCTATTTACACTATGCATTCGCAACTTTGACAGGCAAGTGCAGTATTCACAAAGCAAAGTTGCGGCGGCGTAGCGTAAATAGGCCGGCGTAAGCCCGCCTAATTCAAATGTGGAACATGTGGGCGTGTTTTATGATAATTTATTGTGACCCCACGTAAATGACGCTTTTTACGAACGGCGCATGCACCGTCCGTGAAAGTATCCCAGTGCGCATGCTCCAAATTAACCAGCAAAAAGCCAATGCTTTCGACGTGAACGTAAATGACACACAGCCCTATTCGCTAACGACTTACGCAAACGACGGAAAATTCGATGCTGGCCCGACGTCCATACTTAACATTGGCTGCGCCTCATATACACGCCCCTAGCGGCCAGCGTAAATATGCAGTTAAGATACGACGGCGTAGGAGACTTACGATGGTCGTATCTTATACAAATTCTGGCGTATCTGATTCTTTGAATCAGGCACCAAGATACGACGCCTCAGACTAAGAGATACGACGGCGTATCTGGAGATACGCCGTCGTATCTCCTACGTGAATCTGGGCCTAAGTTGTCATACTCATTTTTCCACAGAGCTTAGTAAATGTGGTGAAGCTCCGCTGATTTCCATCATCCAATCATGTACCAACAAAAATGCTGTTTTATTTTTCCTTGCACCTGATTGGGTATTCTTTACAAAATGAAGCTTAGTTTATTATATTTACTAAAGGGCAGTGAGAGCGTCGGCTGTCGTCATAGCGGCGCTTTTCAGCTGCTAGCGAGGCACTCATTTCAATAATCAGGGGCGTTTTAGGAGTGGTGTATACACCGCTCCTAAACCGCCACAAAGATGCTGCAAGCGCACCGCTCCAGTGTTAAAGCACTCGGACTTTCACACTGGAGTGACAGGAGAGGCGCTTTACAGGCGCTATTTTTTTTTTAAACTAAAACGCCTGTAAAGCGCCTCAGTGTGAAAGTGGCCTAAGGAAAATGAACACAACTGCACTTGCAAAGTAAGCAGTCCATTTGCCTTTAGAAAATAAACTCCAGTGGTGTCTAATCAAAATGATATACCGCGATATCTAATTTCATTCAATGTTTAGTGGTTTTGGCTCATCTTTATCTCCAATAGGGGGTACTTTTTTCTATACATATATATTTATATGCATCAGCCATGATATTATGACCATTTTTTTTTTTTAAACAAACATGTCATACTTACCTCCTCTGTGCAGTTGATTTTGCACAGAGTGGCCCCATTCCTCCTCTTCTGGGATCCCTCCGTGGCACTCATGGCTCCTCCTCTTATTGAGTGCCCAATGGAGAGCCTTTTCCCCCCCTCTGGGCAAAATTGTGCGGGGGCACACTGCAATGTCCTGCTGCCCCTATTGACAGATAGAAGGACTTGGCCCCACCCCTGTCATTGTATTTGATTGACAGCAGCGGGAGCCAATGGCTGTTCTGCTATCAATTTATCCAATCAGGACTCATCCCCGTTGCTTGAAAGACCGGGTTCAGGCAAGTAAAAGGGGGGCAGCTGCTGCATTAAGGTGAAAAACCACAAGGGTGTACAACCCATTTAAGTCCTGTAAGTTTTGTGGTGGGCCCTCCATGGATCTATCTGTCCATTATCTGCCCCCCCCACCCGTTTTCGGGTTAATATTAGGACACTTACCTGTCCTGGAGTCCAGCGCTGATCGCAGCAGAGCACGAGCGATCGCTCATCTCTCTGCTGCTCCCCCCTCCATCCACGCTGAGGGAACCAGGAAGTGAAGCGCTGCGGCTTCACTGCCCGGTTCCCTACGGCGCATGCGCGAGTCGCGCTGCGCCCGCCGATTGGCTCACACGCTGTGTGCTGGGAGCCGAGTGTTCCCAGCACACAACGGGCGACAGACGGGAAGTCAGAAAAACCCGTCTTTCGCCCGTAGCGTGAGGCCGGAAGTGGGTGCAAATACCTGTCTTTAGACAGGTATCTGCACCCCCCACCCCCCTGAAAGGTGTCAAATGTGACACCGGAGGGGGGGGCGGGTTCCGATCAGCGGGACTCCACTTTAGGGTGGAGAACCGCTTTAAGTTATCTTGGAGTGCGGCATATCCAGAGTTTTTTCGTTCATGTGCTATGATTACATATAGGTAGAAATCATACAAGGATGTTTACTTCTACTTAACACAACATCAGGGACAACATGTTCACCTGATGCCCAATATATCTCACCCACTTTCAGATTCCATTCTAATGAGATAACCAATGCTATTCACTTTATTTAATGTCAGTGGTCATTATGTTATGGCTGATGGGGGGGGGGGGTGTGTATTATATATATATATACACACACACAAACACACACATATACACACAGAGATAGATATCGATATATATTTATATAACAGTGTATGGTGGTGAGCTGTGTACTGAGTCTATGAGGGTGACCCATCCTCTGTATACACTGTTAGTATATGGAGGTCCCTGTATACAGTGCCAGGCCTGATCTATCTGGGGGTCCCCATACAGGAGAAAGAGGGGGGATCCCCATACAGGAGAAGGGGGGGATCCCCATACAGGAGAAGGGGGGGGTCTCCATACAGGAGAAGGGGGAGGGAGGTTATACAGTAGAAGGGATATCTATACCGCGGGTAGGCCTCTATCCCAGCCTATAATGGTCCCCCCGCCTACTCATGACAATGCGGCCCGGTCCTCTCATACCTCCTAACATGGCGGCCATGCTGTTTCTGGCTCTCCGTTTTCACATGGGCGAGGTCCGGTCTCTTGCGGTATTCTGAGCTCCAAACGGTCCCGGAGCGGCTGGCAGTTACAGACAGAAGCGGATCTCAGATCATGACAACATGGCCGCCGCTCTCCGGGACCGCGCGGCATGCTGGGTAGGCAGGGAAGCCTGGAAGAGGAGGGGGCGGGGCGACGTCGGAGCTGTGCTACTGAGGTGAGCTTGGCGCGGCTGCGTGTGCCCGCCGGGAGATCGGGAGAGCGCGCACAGCAGTGAGTGATGATCAGAGATCAGTGAGTAGAGCGGGGGGAGGGGAGTACTTGGTGTGTAAAGACTGGCACCTCATGTGCCCCGCTACATACTATAGAACTGCAAGGCCCAGCATTCTGTGCCACCAACCTGTATCCCTCAGAAAAGTTCTATCCAGACAGAGGCTGCTGACCCTTCATAGTCACATAGAAAGGCATACAAGTCACTCAGAACTAGAACAAGTTTGAATGTTGCAGAGCTGAGGGGTTGAAGGAAAAGTCTTCTGTGTCCCCACTGGGGAGATTTCCCTTCACTTCCTGTCCCTAGCCACAACAGGAAGTGAGAGGAAAATCTTTACTGATACCTGCTGCCACCCACATAACCCTTATGTGCAACGGCAAAAGGTTGGGCTGTAATGTCCTCAAGGTGCTGGTATGTGTCACTGAGCGACTGATGTGTCTGTGCTCAGACCGAGCTGTCCAATGGTCAGTATCCAGCGGGACCAACTCCCAATCCTGTGACAGCCCATCACATGATCGCCGATCCTTCCCGCCCCTGGGCATTCACAACCTTTTTTACCACCTCAATACCGGGCACTTTTACCCCCTCCCTGCACAGGCCAATTATTAGCTTTCAAGGCTGTTGCATTTAAAATGACAATTGCACGGCCATGCAGCACTTTACCCAAATCACATTTTTTTCACACAAATAGAGCTTTCTTTTGGTGCTATTTAATCATCTCTGGGTTGTTGTTTTTTTTTGCAGAATAAACAAAAAATAAATAAATACAAATTTGCAAACAGGTAATTATTCTCCTTTACTGACGGGCACTGACAAGGGGGCGCTGATAGGCAGCACTGGTAGGTGACATTGATGAGGGGGCACTAATGGGCACTGTTAGGCGGCACTGATGAGGGACACTGATAGGCATTGGTAGGTGACACTGATGAGGAGGCACTGATGAGGGGTCACTGATAGGCAGCACTGATGGGAACTGGTAGGTGATACTGATGAGGGGGGCACTAATAGGTGACACTCATGAGGAGGCACTAATGGGCACTGATAGGCAGCACTGATGGGCACTGGTAGGTTAGACTGATGAGAAAGAACTAATGGGCGCACCGATAGGCAGCACTGATGAGGGGCACCGATAGGCAGTACTGATGGGCAATAGTAGGTGACACTGATGAGGGGGCACTGATAGGTGACAGTGATGAAGAAGGCACTAATAGGCACTGATAGGTGACACTGACAAGCGGCGCTGATAGGCAGCACTAATGGGCACTGGTAGGTGACACTGATGATGGGGCACTAATGGGCACTGTTAGGTGGCACTAATGGCACTGATGAGGGGGCACTGGTAGGTGACACTGATGAGGCACTGGTAGGTGACACTGATGAGGGGGCACTGGTAGGTGACACTGATGAGGGGGCACTGGTAGGTGACACTGATGAGGGGCACTGATAGGTGACACTGATGAGGAAGCACTGATAGGCAGCACTGATAGCTGACACTGATGAGGGGGCACTGATGGGCACTGGTAGGTGACACTGATGAGGAGTCACTAATGGGCACTTATAGGCAGCATTGATGGGCACTTGAGGGGGCACTGATGAGGAAGAACTAATGGGAAGTGGAACTGAGGGGGCACTAATAGGCATCAGTGATAGGTGGCACTGATGAGGGGCAAGGATAGGCAGCACCGATGGGCAATGGTAGGTGACACTGATGAGGGGGCATTGATGAAGAAGGCACTGATAGGTGACACTGATGAAGAAGCACTAATGGGCAGCACTGTTGAGTCCTAATAACCAGCTTCTATTCTCAATTGTGATTGGACACAGCTGATCACATGGTAAAGAGCCGCTAATTGGCTCTTTACCTCAATCTGTGATCAGCTGTGTTTGGAAGACACTGCCATCCAGAGCACGCCATCCGATTACGGCACACCATCATATGACGGCATCCCAGAACTAGCCGACCGCACGGTAGTCGCTATAATCGGCAAGTGGTTACAGGGACGCTGGAGTGGGCCTGAACTGGTTAAGAGCCTGTTTTCTGTATTAAAGCATGGAAAGAAGGTTATATGGGTTCCAGGGGCAAAGTTCACTCCAGCGCAATGCCTTCCAGTGCCAGAAAATGCTGTTTTTTTTCATGCACAGAACGGTACTGGAACATAAAAAGCATAAAAAATGCATCGAAACCCAGTATAGTAGAGCTGCACGATTCTGGGAAAATGATAATCGCGATTCTTTTGTATAAAATGAAGATCACGATTCTCAAAATGTTATTTATTTAAAGTTATTTTCGACACAAAACTGAGCTTATGTGCATAAATACGGTATATGTAAATCTGACGGACTGTCTAAATTTTAAAAGCCGCAGCAAACCTGCTGACCTTACATGCTTGCTAATGTGAAAGAACACCTCTGATTTTCACATTTAACTAAATATGAAAATTGTTCTGTCACATTAGCAAGCATGTAAGGTTTGCTGCGGCTTTTAAAATGTAACATGTAAACAGTCCGTCATATTTCCATTATACTGTATTTAACCACATAAGCTCCGTTTTGTTGGGTGTAACAAGATGTCCGCTTGCCCCCTTCTGACTATCATTACTGTGCAGGAGTGTGGGGTGAAGCAAGATGGCGGCGACGAAACGTCACTTCCTGACGAGACAGCCGCCGCCGGGTGTACCAAGATGGCGGAGCTAGGCCGAAGCCTGGGACTTTCCTATGGCCACACCCATTTTTTATCTTAATGCATCCTATGCAAAAATCTTCTTCTAGTGACCCCCCTCCTCCCTGAGCCCTGGAATTTCCTGCAGCGGAGACACACTCTTCCTCTGCC
Source organism: Rana temporaria (assembly GCF_905171775.1). Lineage (NCBI taxonomy): Eukaryota > Metazoa > Chordata > Amphibia > Anura > Ranidae > Rana > Rana temporaria. Next base: position 73,437,579 of record NC_053493.1, read on the forward strand.
CGGGGTTCTCAGCTCTTAATTGGATAGATTGATAGCAGAGCAGCCATTGGCACCCACTGCTGTCAATCAGATCCAATGACCCGGGGGCAGGGCCGAGACCTACATCCGGCGTCTATGGATACCGAATGCAGGACTCGTGAGTCCACCCCCAAGGTAACCCCCCAGGGGAGCGTTTCTCCTAGGGGGTTATACAATCCGGGGAGGAGCTACAAGAGCCACTGAGGGACCCCAGAATTTGAGGATCGGGGCCACTCTGTACAAAACTAACTGCACAGTGGAGGGAAGTATAACATGTTTGTTGGAAATAGTAGTACTCTTGCGCTATCTGTACTGGACACCGGGGGGCACTGCTGCAATCACCTTAAAGTCTGCCTTACACAGAAAAAAATTCAAATATGGAAAGTGATGGTGAAGCGCTGTGAACTAATAATAGAAGGGGATCTCAATACCTAACAAGTGGGTAACCCTAAAGTGAAATACATAAATAAATAAATAGATACTAGGTGACTATTACAGGGAAAGAAAGGTGAATAAACAACATATAATGTGAACATAAAGTGACACGAATGTACCAGGCTGGATGAACCAGAGACACAGTGGTAAAGGTGCACGGATGTGAACCAAACAGTAGCTTACACAAACTAAAATAACTGTGTACAGAAACAGTGTATAACAGAAATACGTGAAAAGTGGTCTATTTATTTAAAAAAGTGACATCCCAGAAGACAGTCCGGTGTGGCACGAATGTACCAGGCTGGATAAACCAGAGACACAGTAGTGAAGGTGCACGGATGTGAACCAAAATAACTGTGTACAAAAACAATGTATAACAAAAATGCGTGAAAAAAAGTCTATTTAAAATAGTGACGTCCCAGAAGACAGTCCAGTGTAAAAGTAGGCAAACTTCGGTGCGCACACCTCTTGTGGTACTAGATGCTCACCTCAGAGCCATAGCACGGATGGCTCAAAGTACCAAACAATGTCTCCCTAGGGGGTGCAGTCACACGGATTGAGGTTGAGATGAAGGGGGCTCCTCATCAAATATTCATACAAACATGGAAGCAAAAATAAATGGATAATAGCATAATCCTGTGGGAAACCTTGCAAATGATATATCGCATATACACGCACTCACATTGAGGCTGTGCATAGTGGACCTATCTCCACGAACACTGCGTTCGTATCCGGAACTGGTATGCTGTAGGATCACTGACAGACAAAACAACTCTCACTTCCACCTTCTCTGTATCTTCCACCTCCTGTCCGTAGTATCAGCCAGTGCTCAGGGGGTACAAGATGGAAGAAAAGAGAGGAAGGCCCATGGTGCAGTATCTTATGAAATTTATTAGAGTACAAGTAGCAGCAAAGTAAAAACTCACATTTAAAATTGGGGCAGAAGCAAAACACCTACGAGCGGCGAGCTCGTCTCATCGCCGTCGGTCTGTGTCGGCTCTGTAACTCCTATTCCCTTACGCGTATTCGTCACATCACATGACTTCTTCAGGGGATAACGCAGGGTGTAAGCAATAGGCTTAAATAGGCTGTAAAAACGTCTAATAAACTGTTGTTTATTAACTGTTGTTATTAAAACGTTGTTTTAGACCACACACGATCATTTTTTACAACACGAAAAATGACATTTTCAAAAATGACATAAAAAATTGAAGCATGTTCGAATTTTTTTTTTGTCGTTTTTCAGAAGACAAAAAACGATGTGAAGCCCACACACGATCATTTTAAATGACGTTTTTAAAAATGTCATTTTTTTTTCATCACAAAAAGTGATTGTGTGTACGGGGCATTAGGGGTCCTAAACAACAGATGAAAGTTCATTTTTTTTCCAAGTTCTAGACTCTGCTATCCAGTCACTGGAAGAACGTTTTTTACAGCTCCATGAACACAGCAAAAATTAGAAAGCGTTTTGTCCCATGATAAAATGCGGGATATAGATTCAAATGATCTAAATGATGAGCTGAAAGCTCTATCAAAATATGTCCCTGCAGACTTGTCGGCAAAGGGCGTGCTGGAGTATATCTGCACAAACAATCTGACTACCCTTTTTCCAAATGCCTTCATAGCTCTGCGCATACTATCAACACTCCCTGTGACCATTGCTATTGGAGAGCGAAGCTTCTCAAAGCTGAAGCTAATAAAATCATACCTGCGCTCCACAATGACACAGGCGACCATATCCATTGAACACGAACTAGCCCAAACTGTAAACCTGAAAGAAGCAGTATCTTTATTTGCAGCCAAGAAGGCACGTAAAGCACAATTTTAATTCGATCTGTGGTTGATTACAATATAGTTGATGTTGTCTGTTCATTGATATATAGTTGAGTGCAATATTGTTGTTGTTGTTGCTGTTGTTGTTCTTGTCTGTTGTTCATGACACACAGTTTTGCAGTATTTAAGCTATTTATATAAATAAAGATATATATATATATAAAACAAAATAACACTGGAGTTTGTGGTTTGAACTTGAACGTAATGGTATGTCATGTAAAATTGCATATGGTAAATCTGCTTTTCTGATAAATTACCGTAGATTTTATATCATGATATAAAATAATGAATGTGGGGGGCCTTTTGGTGGGCGTTATTATTATATTATTTTTTTTTGGGGGGGGGCAGCATTTCATTCTTGGTCCCAGGCAGCACCATGTCCTGGGCTGGCACTGATGAGAGCTCTACTGGAGAGAATTATTCCATAAAGTGTCACCATCTGGCGATAAAATGGATTTAAAGTTCTGGATAATGGTGTCTGATTTCTTTTAAGTTGAAGAGAGCCATCAGAGCCCATTTCACTGCATCTAAATGTGGCGGCGTGGGATTAATCCCTGATTGCATTAATGCCCTGTGGGCCACCAGGAGGCAGATGTGAGTCCATTAACCGGTCAAGAACCGGACCAATATGCAGGTTAAGGACCAGTCCCCTTTTTGCGATTCAGCACTGAGTCGATTTAACTGACAATTGGGCGGTCGTGCGACGTGGCTCCCAAACAAAATTGGCGTCCTTTTTTTTCCCCCCACAAATAGTTTCCTTTTGGTGGAATTTGATCACCACCTGCGGTTTTTATTTTTTTAAGCGACAGTTTTGAAAAAAATGCAATATTTTTTCCTTTTTGCTATAATAAATATCCCCTAAAAATATATTAAAAAAAATGTTTTCCTCAGTTTAGGCCGATATGTATTCTTCTACATATTTTTTGTAAAAAAAATTGCAATAAGCATTTGGTTTGCGCTTACAAAATTAGAGGATAGTTTTATTGCATTTTTATTATTTCTTTTTTTTACTACTAATGGCGGCGATCAGCCATTTTAAAAAAAAAAATTCATGACTGCGACATTATGGCGGACACATCGGACATTTATGGGACCATTGTCATTTTCACAGCGAAAAGTGCTATAAAAAACACACTGATTACTGTGAAAATGACACGGTCAGTGAAGGGGTTAACCAGGAGGGGGCACTGTAGGGGTTAAGTGTGTACTAAGGGAGTGTTCTTACTGTGGGGGGCGTGGCTGTGCGTGTGACGTCACTGATTGTCGTTACCTAACACAGGGAACAGACGATCAGCGACGGCCACACTGGGAAGAACGGGGAAGGATTGTTTACACTTACCTGTCCCCGTTCTTCCTCTCTGTGACCCGATCGCGGGACAGTGGCGACGATTGAGTCTGCTGTTCCCGCGGGGACGGTCACGGAGGAGAGGACCGGGTCGCGAGTCACGTATATCGTCGTGTGGCGGTCCTTAAGTGGCTATGGTAGACGTCCATGGTTGGAGAAGGCTGTGTTGAGTCTGTTGATTCCTCCTATCTAAAAATGTAGAGCATAGGGTCTTTGAAGATGTTAAATAAATTGGAGGACTTGGTCCAGGAAAATGGAGACTGATGGGCATTTCCATAGCTGGTTAAATATGGTGGGCAGCACACCACAGGCAGGTTGATTGTCTGCATTGTCAGTACGGACAGGCCTGGATTTCCCACAAGGCCACTGAGGCCAGACCATGGGGCGGCAGGGCACCAAGGGGCGGCAGTGGCATGGAGTCCCCCGACGCCCCGAACATACAGTTAAGGGCGGTAAGTTATAGGGGAATTCGCTCGCTCGTTAACAAGTGATTGCGGCGATGTCACCGAAATCACTTGTAAAATGTGTGCTCCCGTGCGTCCTCCCCTCTCCCCCCACATACCTCTCTCTGCTGGCTCTGTCTTCAGAACTCTGTCCTCTCCTGTCCCTGCTGCCGATGTACACAGTGAGAGGGGAGAGCTGTGCTCTTCCCATCTCAGCTGTGACAGGAGTTCTAGCACAGTGCTAGGACTCCTGTTTTGGAGGTGAAAGGGTCAATAAAGAGAACATGTCACCTCCAATTGCTATCACACAGGGAATTGTTTTCTCCTGTGTGATAGCAAAAAAGTTAAGTGAAAAAAATTGATAAAAAATAAATAAATAATAAGAAATAATAATTAAATTAATAAAATAAAAATGTAAAGAATAAGAAAAATTATAAGGAAAATAATAAGAACATTATACAAAAATTAAAAAAAGTAAGCGACAAGCTACAAAAAAAAGTGATAAAAAAAATTTGAACTAACCGTGCTGCCCATTCTCCGTTGATTTGGGGGGGGGGTTTGTTGGCAGGGAGGGGGTGCATTGCGGAACCTGGCCTTGGGGTGGCAGGGAGAGCAAATCCGGCCCGGAGTACGGAAGGGGTAGTAATCATGATGAATGATTTTAAATTGGGTTTTACGCCAAGACTTGAACTACTACAGAGCAGAGCCAGAATCTTTTCAGGAACATACTCCTTGCCAAGAACCGATATCCATGTTTAAAATTAGCTGGGTGGGTACTTTGCTGCTTGATGAGTGGTGAGATGAGAGCAGATATCCAAGATTGAATAGTGGTCACGGTGAAGCACTACCTCAATGAAGGATGTCGGATGTAAATTTTAAATTGAGCCATTTTACGAACTGGTGAGAATCAAGCATGCAACAAACGTATCTCAAAATGGCAGCGAAAGGGTTGAAGAGTTTAGTGTCACTTTAATGTAACATTTATACCAATCCCATTTTATATGTGGCCTTAGGTATGGCCCATACATCGTCTTGAGCATTAAACCCAGTGTAGCGCAAAAGGATTAGGGCCATCTTATCTTTTGTTAAGGAGGTGGGCTGGATGGAGTATAATGAATGGAAACGTGGAGCTTAATGAGGAATTTGTAGTTCATTTAAGACTTGCTTTTCTTTTGATTCAATAAACCAAACTCTGCAGTAGGTGATTTCCTTGAATAAAGTCACATTAGTGTGAAAATTCTTGCAGCTACTTGCACTCCGTCAATGGTAAATCTAATGGAAATTGTATAGTATATGCTCACCGTAATTCTTTTGTATAGGAGTTGCTTACTTTTTCATGTTTACCACTATGCTTTTATCCTTCATAATCATGCTATTGTGTTTAAATAGGGCATGCCAGACTTTCAGCACGTTTCGGGTCCTCCGCCTGGCAATTTCAATCCACCTCCAAGTATTCAAGAACCTTGGAGGAACCCACCACCACTCCAGCCTGAGCGTGAGCAATTCTTCATTTGGAGGTACATGGTTTTATTGCTCTCTTGTCTTCAGTGATTGATAGAGCTCAAGAATAAAGAAAAAATAATTATGTTTCTCAAACCAGTCCATATATGGGAGATTTCTTATCACTTCTGTCCCTCTGACCCAGTCCTCAAAAAACACCGTAAGTCTTGCTGTGGCAAAAGGTAGAGCCACACCTGTCCAGAACTTCTTTACAGCCTTTTCCATCATGTACATTCTAGGTAGACACTCAGGTGGAATTTCTCAGCTGGCAGCGCCTTGAGACTGGGCAGTGGCCTACACCCCTGGAATAAATATTTCTTGCTGTAGATGGTTAATGATGGGGCAACCATGGGTAACCGTCTGCAACAGGGCATTTGTTGTGTATGGGTGGCAGAGCCTATTTTACTTTAAAAGCATTTGTTAGCTCATCAGTAGGGGTGGTAGCTGCTAAAGGAGAAAGTCCTGCCACTACATACTGTATTTATTGGCGTATAACACTCACTGTGCCTGTGTGTTATACGCAGGGGGCTGTGTAAAGTTTTTTTCCCTGAAACTTCCCTCTTAAAGTTAGGGTGCATGTTATACGCCTGTGCGTGTTATACGCTGATAAATACGGTATATATTGGCACATATTTAATTTGAATGCATTTGCCTAGCTAAATGATATTTAAAGCAAAGCTCCACCCAAAAGTGGAACCTCTGCTTATCTGTACACCACCCCCCAAACGGGTACCTGTTTTTGACAGGTATTCTTTCCCACTTCCGGAAGACAGCTCTGCGGCACTGTCCCTCGGAAGTTTGGTCTCCTTCCGCCACCGCCGAATAACAAACGGCGCATGCGCCGTCCCGTAGACGCATCCCAGTGCGCATGCTCAGAATCACGTCGGAACAAATGCCCAACATACAACGGATCACTGCCTACGGCGTGAACGTAACCTACGCCCAGCCATATTCACGTACAACGTAAACAACGTAAAATACGACGGCTTGTGTTCCCTGGTCCATACCTTGGCATGGGTTGCGCCTCATATATGGGGAATAACTTTACGCCGGATGTACGACTTACGCAAACCGCGTATATTATGCGCCGGGCGCAAGTACGTTCGTGAATCGCCGTATTTCCCTCATTTGCATATTTGAATCTATGGGAGCGCCACATGCGTCCAGCGTAAATATGCGCCCACGATAAGCCGGCGTAGGCAAGTTACGTCGGTCGGATGAAGCCTATTTTTAGGCGTATCTCAGTTTATGGGCACGGCGCATAGATACGACGGCGCATATTTGCACTTAAGCGGCGTATCTCGAGATACGTCGGCGTAAGTGCTTTGTGAATCCGGGCCTAAAAGTTTGCTTGGAAGAGAGACAAGTTCTTTGTACATAAATAAGAAAAAACAAGCTGCGCAAATATCATGAGTGTCGACCACTGATTGGACAATCAATGATGAAGAAGATCTCCAAAGAGTATGTAGAACCCAATCTTGGAGAAATTCAATGAAAAATTAGTCCTCAAATATAAAATTGAGTCTCTGTGACAAAAATAACTGAAAAGTGATTCAAAGAGTGATCGTCTCTCTCAAGATGTGCTGCTCCTCTAGAGGAAACAAATGGTGTCAAAAACACCACGAACGGTGACCAGATAGTAAAGAGGATCCTCCACCATAGTGATTATCAGCTTCTTACCAGATGAGAAGATCCCAATTAGAGATCTTCTGTGAGCCTGTGGCTATGAACCCAGCCTAAAGGTTTGTCTGGCAAGGATGTCTTCACCCCAAATCTCTCGGAACCTCTACCGCTCAGGACGATGTTGATCACACCCAAACAAGAGGAAAGGAAAAAAGGGCGCACATAGCGTAATCCAATAATTGATTAAAATAAGAAAATTAAAAACACACTCACATTTGAGTAGATCTAAAATCGCCTATAAAAAGTTCTGTAGCCGGCCGGCTAACACAGCCCGTTCACTCCGGGACTCAGTGTAACGCAGTGGCGTCCGCACGTCGTTTTACCCTACGCCGTTTCGACTTCGTCCTGGGGCACGAGCAGCGTGCTGACTCACCGCTATTTATATCTGCTATTTACAAATGGGACTGCCCCCTTCTGAGCTCCCAGCTATCCTATTACCAAAACAGCCATTTTGGATAAGGGAAAAACAATTATATGTTGGCTCCATGTGAATAGAAGCAATTATTTTATCTCTCAGTGAATAGACTGGTTTATTAATAATGAAATTATAAAAATTATAATAATAATAACTTTGAAAGCTTAACAGCTCCAAAGCTTACATTGTGTGCTTGAATAAAAACAGCGCTTTGCCCATATTGGCCCAGGAGGAGGAACCTACGGATCCTAATGGTGGCCAGGCGAGCAGGTGTCATCAAGATCTGGTCCCCTGAATCCGAGGGGCCTGGAATCAAAGCCTTACCTTAAGGTACCAGGATCCCCCCATTCTGATTGGAATCTGTGTCTGAGGATCAGCAAGCTGCCAGCATTTCCTCTCCAACCACCCCGGTCATGTGACTGATCACATGACCGGATCGATTCCCTATGTGAGTCTATGGGCTGATGTGTAGGCGCGCCCATCTTAAGTGAGGGAAAACTGCCCACACTACAGCGCGTAGCGCCGCAGATACTGCGTGCTCCTCCCACCAAGATGACACTCAACGTGCACCTCTCTCACCACCCCCACCCGCCCACCGAAAACAGCAACAGTGACAGGAAGCTTAAAGTTACATTATAGAAGTGGGCAAATGTTGCCCATACTTCCCTGGGAGAATTGTGCTGTAAAGACCAGCATATCAAGACCTAAGCCGATAACAACATTAATAGTTAGCCCAAAACAAATTGTGCTAACATATATTGTCTTGAGTGCCAGAAAATAAAAATGAAAAAAATATATATTTAAATAATTGTGAACAAAATATTAGAAGAACTTTAACAAGACATTCTCCAATTGAGAGTGTGTTAAGAGGTGGGGACTTCTCTAAGGCCTCGTACACACGACCGAACATGTCCGCTGAAACTGGTCCGGCGGACCAGTTTCCGCGGACATGTTCGGTCGTGTGTACGCCGACCGGACAATTGTCCGGCGGATCGGACAGGTTTCCAGTGGACAAATGTTTCTTAGCATGCTAAGAAACATGTCCGCTGGAAGCCTGTCTGTCGGACATGTTCGGTCGTCTGTACGACTCACTGGACATGTCCGCTCGGCCGAAAGCCCTCGCATGCGTCGAAGTGATTCGACGCATGCATGGAAGCATTTACCTTCCAGGGTCACGGCCACGTCGCCGCGTATCCTGTCCGCCCGGATTTCTGTTTGATGGTGTGTACAACCATCAGACAGAAATCTCCGAGCGGACATGTCCGATGAAAACGGTCCGCGGACCGTTTTCATCGGACATGTCCCCTCGTGTGTACGGGGCCTCAGACTAACATTTGCATAGGATGTGAATATCAATCCACGCTGTATATTGCCCCCTACTGGATAAGTGTTCTTTGTACACTTACTGAGGAAAATATGATGGTTTGCACAATATTTTCATTGGTGTTTACTAGTTCTCAGATTTTTCAGAAGTTGAATCTTCAGTCTTCAGCAGCATAAAAAGTGTTTTAAAACACTTTCTGGTATTGGAGAATTTTTTTCTCCCACTCAAATGGTGACCTCATGCTAATTGATAGCATCAAAAGCACAATAATGGAAAGAATCCTTTTGCATCATGGAAGATTTGTATTATTTTTTTCTGGTCAAGACCTGTTCAGCTTTGAGATGCTGGGGGATGGACCAACAGATCATAATGCTATTGTGTACCCAATAAACATTAGGTGTGTCTTTAACAGGAAAGGTTAATTTAAAAAAAATATTCTAGGCCATTTAATGCAACTAATTCTTGGCAAAGTACTTTTTTCAGTAGAATGTTGACCTTTACATTACAGATAAAGTTGTTTTACACAGGAGAACACTGTTAGGTTAATTGTCTAGTGTTGTAATGGTAATGATTTGTCAAATGTTTTTAACAGGCTGACAATACACTGAAGTTGATCACCACCAGCAACAGGTTCCTCCGCAGAGAATTGTCTCCCAGCAAAGGCTTCAGATGCAGCACCAGCGACCACAGATGCAACAGCCTCAGCGGCCACAGATGCAGCAGCAACCACAGATGCCGCAGAAGCAACAGATGCAGCAGCAACCACAGATGCAGCAGATGCCACAGATGCAACAGCCGCGGCGGCCACAGATGCAACAGCCGCAGCGGCCACAGATGCAACAGCAGCAGCAACCACAGATGCAGCAAGGGCCTAGGATGCAGCAGCAACAGCGCCCACTGATGCAGCAGAGGCCACAGATGCAACAGCCGCAGCGGCCACAGATGCAGCAGCAACCACAGATGCAGTAGCAACCACAGATGCAGCAGAGGCCACAGATGCAGCAGCAACAGCGCCCCCTGCTGCCGCAGCGGCCACAGATGCAACGGCAGCAGCAACCACAGATGCAGCAACAGCCACAAATGCAGCAGCAACCACAAATGCAGCAGCAGAGGCCACAGATGCAGCAGCAACAGCGCCCACTGATGCAGCAGAGGCCACAGATGCAACAGCCGCAGCGGCCACAGATGCAGCAACGGCCACAGATGCAGCAGCGGCCACAAATGCCGCAGCGGCCACAGATGCAACAGCCGCAGCAACCACAGATGCAGCAGCAACTGCCACAGATGCAGCAGCAACCACAGATGCAGCAGAGGCCACAGATGCAGCAGCAACAGCGCCCACTTATGCAGCAGAGGCCACAGATGCAACAGCCGCAGCAGCCACAGATGCAACAGCAGCAGCAACCATAGATGCAGCAACAGCCACAGATGCAGTGGAGATGTAAATTCCCCCTTCAGGCCCAGTTTTCCTGTCATTCTCTGACTCACTCTACGCTCTCTCGCATAGATTTCGCCCTGGGTAATGACTTGACGCTCCCCTTTGATCCAGTGGTGACGTATTTGGCCAGGGGCCTGTCCAACCACTCCCCGGTGCAGCTTTCCTTGGACTTCCATAAAGTATGTCTCCCTATGCATTGGAAAATGAACCCCTCTTGGCTCCAATTATTTACTGATGCAGATCCCCATTGATAACCAGGGACATAGAGCTATACTCTCGTTAGACGCCGCTAAGGCTTTTGATAGCGTGGAGTGGGAGTATTTGTGGAAAGTTCTGGAGAAGTTTAATTTGGGTGAGGGTATAATTTCTTGGATTAAACTACTGTATAAAGCACCAAAAGCATGCATCCGGATAAATAATACCCTTTCACCTTCTTTTGATTTACATAGGGAAACGAGGTAGGGCTGCCCCCTGTCCCCTTTGCTTTTCGCCCTGGCCATAGAGCCTCTGGCGGCTGCTATAAGGGGGAATCCAGACATACAGGGTTTCAGGCGGGGAGAACTAGAAGATAAATTGGCACTATATGCAGACGATGCGCTGCTGTTTCTGGGCGACACGTCTGCATCCCTGACCCACCTTATGCAACTGGTTCACACCTTCGGAACTTTTTCTGGCGTAGAGGCCACAGATGCAGCAGCAACAGCGCCCCCTGCTGACGCAGCGGCCACAGATGCAACAGCCACAGCGGCCACAGATGCAACAGCCGCAACGGCCACAGATGCAACAGCAGCAGCAACCACAGATGCAGCAGCGGCCCCAAATGCAGCAGCAACCACAGATGCAGCAGCAACAGCGCCCACAGATGCAACAGATGCAGCAGCAACCACAGATGCAGCATTAGCAGCGGCCACAGATGCAGCAGCCGCAGCAACCACAGATGCAGCAGCAACGGCCACAGATGCAGCAGCAACCACAGATGCAGCAGAGGCCACAGATGCAGCAGCAACAGCGCCCACTGATGCAGCAGCCACAGGTGCAACAGCAGCAGCAACCATAGATGCAGCAACAGCCACAGATGCAGTGGAGATGTAAATTCCCCCTTCAGGCCCAGTTTTCCTGTCATTCTCTGACTCACTCTACGCTCTCTCGCATAGATTTCGCCCTGGGTAATGACTTGACGCTCCCCTTTGATCCAGTGGTGACGTATTTGGCCAGGGGCCTGTCCGACCACTCCCCGGTGCAGCTTTCCTTGGACTTCCATAAAGTATGTCTCCCTATGCATTGGAAAATTAACCCCTCTTGGCTCCAATTATTTACTGATGCAGAGAGCATGCGGATGCAGATCCAATACTTTTTGGACGATAACAAATTATCAGCTGCGCCTGGAGTGGTATGGGACACGCTAAAAGCCTTTATCAGGGGGATGTGTATAAAAGAAATCAGTTTCATTAAAACGAGGAATAGGCAGTGGGCCAATGATGCTTAGAGGGCGGTGGAGAAAGCAGAGGAGTTGTATTTGCTGGACCCCACTCCCGAACATGGGAGGAAGTGGATAGATGCACAAAAACTTTACCGCGCTATTAATTTACAGCAAGCTGACTACAAGAGATTTTTTAACTCTCAAACTTACTTTGAGGAGGGGGAAAGAACTGGTCACATGTTGGCTATGATAGCTAGGTCGCAGCAGCCATCTCAAGTGGTACACAGTATTACGACATCATCGCAACTGACTGTCACGGTCACGCCCTCTATATTGAAGGAGTTTTACTCCTTCTACCAAGATCTATACTCCTCTAAGGTGACATACCCAGTAGATGACTTGACACGTTTTTTGGAGTCCATTACACTCCCTCAACTTAAGGAGACGAATAGGGAGCGCCTTAACGCACCTCTCACCCTTAAAGAATTCCAGACTGTGTTGGCCACCTTCCCAAATTCAAAAGCCCCGGGCAATGATGGATTGCCAATTAAATTGTACAAAACGTTTTGTGGAGTGCTCCTACCGGAGCTTCTCCATACGCTTAAAAACTAACTTGACTCAGACATCTTGCCCAGATCTATGTATGAAGCTGTAGTGGTAGTAATATTGAAACCAGGGAAGGAACCTAACAAGCCCGATTCGTACAGACCTATCTCACTGTTAAAGGGGTGGTTCCCCCGAATCTCTTTTTTTTTTTAAAAAAACGTTCTCCCGCGTATTAAATGTACATAAATGTACTCACCCGTCCCATTAATAGTAGCGCCGTAAATCTTGATTGAGCAAAAAGTAATGTTTATAAAACGGAGCGATGGACGTTTCCATCTTGGCTCCTGGCAGGCTGAAGCCCTGGCAGCCTGACGTCCGTGTCTTCCGGGTTGCGGTGAATGCTGAACTCCCAGCATTCACCGCTCTACCCCGCGCATGCGCAGTGTTGACGGCGGGCACGCCGTCAACACTGCACAGTTACTATGCCAACGGCGCGGCGTGCTGAGAAGGACTCGCACCCTGCAAAGTAAACTGAAGAGTGATCTTTTCTATCAGCTGCTCAGAAGGCACCGAGCAGCTGATAGAAAAGGTAAGTCTTTCCCAGATTGCAGAAAAATGTTACTCTAACTTCTAGCATTCAAAATCTAATCTATATATATATACACATACACAAGAGAAAGTGATATTTCTATTATTTTTTACAATATATATCGATCTATTTTTATATATATATATATATATATATATATATATATATATATATATATATATATATATATATATATATATATATAAATTAAATACCACTGTCTCTTTTGTGTGTGTCTATGCTTTTTTTTATATATATATATATATATATATATATATATATATATATATATATATATATATATATATATATATATATATATATATATATAATTTTATATTATAATAAAAGTAAAAATATAACCGTCTGTTTTGTAAATGTATATATAAACACACATAAGAGAAAAAAAATTTTTGGCAATATTTATTGTCAATTTTTATTGTTATGATTCATATTTTAAATAAATATTTAGTAAATTAAAATAATCATCGATTCATTATACTAATTGAAAATTAAATTTAATTAATCAATATTTATTATTCAACAACACTATGTAAATATTTTATTAGAAATAGTTATTTTTATTGTTAAATTATATTTTAGTTCATTTATACATATTTAGATATATAATTTTGTCATATATATATATATTTTTTTTTTTATATATTTTTTTCAAATATTAGATACAATTATATTTTTTTTAAAAAAAGCCTTTGGGTAAAATTTGCAAGAAACTCAGGGCCAAATCCTCAGCCAGGCGGCGTAACTTAACTTTCAGCAGTTAAGTTACACTGACTTAAAGTTTTTACCTAAGTGCCTGATCCACAAAGCACTTACGTAAAAATTTCAAGCCGTGTAAGTTAAGTGCCGCCGTCGTAAGGCGTTCCTCCTCTCCGGGGGGCGTTTACAATTTAAATGAGGCGCGCTCCCGCGCCGGCCGTACTGCGCATGCGTGTGACGTCATTTTCCCGACGTGCATCGCGCGAACGTAATTGACGCCGGGCGGCTTTGTGGATTGCGACAGGACACTAAAGTTGCGACGGGTGAAAAAAAGACGCGCCGGGAAAACAAATAATAAAAAAAAAAAATGACAGCGTCGCTCAGCATGCATTCCTGAGAGGGAGAACTCCATGCCAATTTTCAACGAAAAAACCGGCATGGGTTCCCCCCCCCAGGAGCATACCAGGCCCTTAGGTCTGTTATGGGTTGTAAGGAGACCAGATACCAGACCCGTATCCAAAGCACGCTACCCGGCCGGTCAGGAATGGGAGTGGGGACGAGCGAGCGTCCCCCCCCCTCCTGAGCCGTGCCAGGCCGCATGCCCTCAACATGGGGGGGTTGGGTGCTCTGGGGCAGGGGGGCGCACTGCGGGCCCCCCCACCCCAGAGCACCCTGTCCCCATGTTGATGAGGACAGGACCTCTTCCCGACAACCCTTGCCGTTGGTTGTTGGGGTATGCGGGCGGGGGCTTATCGGAATCTGGGAGTCCCCTTTAATAAGGGGGCCCCCAGATCCCGGCCCCCCACCCTAAGTGAATGGATATGGGGTACATCGTACCCCTATCCATTCACCTGTAGGCAAAAAGTAAAATGTAGTAAACACACAACACAAGGCTTTTTAAAATAATTTATTATTCTGCTCCGGATGCCCCCCCTGTCTTCGTTATTAGCTCAATTACCAGGGGGGGCTTCTTCTTCCACTCTCCGGGGGTCTTCTCCGCTCTCCGGGGGGGGTTTCTTCTTCCGCTCTCCGTGGGGGGGGCTTCTCCGGACTCCGGGGGGCTTCTTCCATCTTCTCCCCTCTTCCGCTGTTGACTCGGCGAACCCCGGTTCTTCTGCAGCTCTCCGGTGCCTTCTTCTTCAGCGCTGGCTGCCTGCTATCTTTGTGTGTTAGCTCGATTTCAAACAGGCAGCCGGCGCGGTCTTCTGTGACGTCATCTTCTCTTCTGTTCTTCTCCCCTCTTCCGATGTTGACTCGTCGCCTGTTGTCGCTGTAATGATGGAAGCGCGCCTTGCATCACATTTATATAGGCATCACCGTCCCATCATGCTCCGGCAGGTACCCACGTGGTGGGTGCCTACCCACGTGCACCCACCACGTGGGTACCTACCGGAGCATGATGGGACGGTGATGCCTATATAAATGTGATGCAAGGCGCGCTTCCATCATTACAGCGACAACAGGCGACGAGTCAACATCGGAAGAGGGGAGAAGAACAGAAGAGAAGATGACGTCACAGAAGACCGCGCCGGCTGCCTGTTTGAAATCGAGCTAACACACAAACATAGCAGGCAGCCAGCGCTGAAGAAGAAGGCACCGGAGAGCTGCAGAAGAACCGGGGTTCGCCGAGTCAACAGCGGAAGAGGGGAGAAGATGGAAGAAGCCCCCCGGAGTCCGGAGAAGCCCCCCCCCGGAGAGCGGAAGAAGAAACCCCCCCCGGAGAGTGGAAGAAGACCCCCGGAGAGTGGAAGAAGAAGCCCCCCCTGGTAATTGAGCTAATAACGAAGACAGGGGGGGCATCCGGAGCAGAATAATAAATTATTTTAAAAAGCCTTGTGTTGTGTGTTTACTACATTTTACTTTTTGCCTACAGGTGAATGGATAGGGGTACGATGTACCCCATATCCATTCACTTAGGGTGGGGGGCCGGTATCTGGGGGCCCCCTTATTAAAGGGGACTCCCAGATTCCGATAAGCCCCCGCCCGCATACCCCGACAACCAACGGCAAGGGTTGTCGGGAAGAGGTCCTGTCCTCATCAACATGGGGACAGGGTGCTCTGGGGTGGGGGGGCCCGCAGTGCGCCCCCCTGCCCCAGAGCACCCAACCCCCCCATGTTGAGGGCATGCGGCCTGGCACGGCTCAGGAGGGGGGGGGACGCTCGCTCGTCCCCACTCCCATTCCTGACCGGCCGGGTAGCGTGCTTTGGATACGGGTCTGGTATGGATTGTAGGGGGACCCCCTACGTCAATTTTTCGGCGTAGGGGGGTCTCCTTACAACCCATAACAGACCTACGGGCCTGGTATGCTCCTGGGGGGGAACCCATGCCGGTTTGGATTTTACAAATTGCCGTGGAGTTCTCCCTCGGGAATGCATACCAAATGCCGTCGCTTGAATGGGCCTTTACAAGGTGTGACTAACTTTACACTTTGTAAAAGCAGCCCTAGTTTTACACCAGGCAAACTAACACTTACGGCGAAAAAACTAAGCACAAAAGCTTTGAGGATCGCCCTAAGTGCTAATTTGCATACTAGCAGAGGCATTTCGACTCGAAATGCCCCCAGTGGCGGATGCGGTACTGCATCCTAAGATCCGGCAGTGTAAGTCCCTTACAGATGTCGGATCTTCTGCCTAACTTAGGAAAACTGCTTCTGAGGATCAGTTCCAAAGTTAGAACCAGAGATACGACGGCTTACGCCGGAGTATCTCTTTTGTGGATATGGCCCTCAGTATCCAGATTTATGGAGGGGTGAGTAGACAGCCACTAATTAATTCAGTAGTTTGACTGTTATCTTATCTCGTTTTTTTGTGCAAAGGCAGACATAGAAAGGTCATGCATTCCAAAATGAGACACCCAATTTATTTTTTCCAAAGACAGATATACACACACTCAATTTCTATCTATCTATATACACACATAGAGAAATAAATACTCTCTCACACACACACACACACACACACACACATTTTATATATATATATATATATATATATATATATATATATATAAAAAGAAACAAAAATATTGTGTGATGGTGTATATATTTATATATATATATATATATATATATATATATATATATATATATATATATATAAAAAGAAACAAAAATATTGTGTGATGGTGTATATATTTATATATATATATATATATATATATATATATATATATATATATATATATATATATATATATAAAATATATACACCATCACACAATATTTTTGTTTCTTTTTTTTATATACATACATACATACATACATACATACATACATACATACATACATACATACATACACACATATACACATACACACACACACTTTTCAAAATGAATATAGACACAGTTTTAGACAGATGTATATGTATAATTGAAAGAACTTCTTGTTTTTTTCTTAGTAACATTGACCTTTAACATGTTCTGGAGTCTGGCAATGCTACTAAACAAAGATAAGATAACATACAATTGTCACCATGAATTAATTAGTGTTTTCTCTAACACAAAAAAACATGACCCTCTAACATTCAGGTAAACATATCTGCTTTTCAATATAATTTCAAAAAATATATATTGACAACAAATATCAAATATCATTATAGCTTATTATTATTTTTTTATGTATTATGTCATTTATTTGTTAAAAAAATAAAACCTAAATAGCTCTAATAATAATTTTTAATTGTGTATCTAAATTTATATATATATTAGTGCTATCAAGCGATTAAAATTTCTAATCGCGATTAATCGCATTAATGTCATAGTTAACTCACGATTAATCGCATTTAATCAAATTGAAAAGTGAATCGGCTTGCTTTTTGCAAATGTTTATTGAAAACAAAATTGGCATATAATGTAGTGTTCAAAACTAACATTAACACTTGGAGCAAATAAGCTCTCACACAATGTAACACTGTCCATTAATAAAAAAGTGAAAAATACTTTGTCACACAAACAGCCCCTTTCTAAGGGATCAAAACAGGGCGATACAAAATCAAATTACAAAGTGTACATGTAAGGTAAACTAGGACTCAGCCTATAGTGCAATTAAACCATGGCTCATCAACTCAGCCTCTTATTTCAGAAAGTATGAACAGTAACGGTAACCAATAAAATGTAAGCATACTACTTCTTTGCTTTGAGCCAGTTACTCAAACACACAAGCCTGTTGACATTTTCAGACAACAGGGAAGCTCGCTTCTTTTGTACAACATGCCCAGACAGTGAAAACAACCTTTCAGAAGGTACTGATGTGGCTGGTGTTGCTAAGTACTTGCGTGCAAGGCGGGCCATTTCACTGTGTGCCCCTTCATGTGTGGACCACCATTCCTGGGGACAGTCATCCATGCCAGTAAGAGGCTCTGACTTGTAGCGCCTCAGACATTGGTCAATACTGTCCTCCTCTTCATCAGACGAAGACTCGTTTGTAAGCATAAGTGTTGGTTTCTTCGTAGGAGGCTCAGGCGTGACTTTGTTATCCGGCTGTGCAGGCCTCTCCCTTACCATCTCCTGGAGCAAGGCGCGGATCGTACCCCACACCTCAGCCCTGTCAGGTTTGCTCAGACACTTGAGATCCTTAAACCTTGAAATGAAATGAAATGCAACTTTAATACAAGTACAGGTGCGGGTATAACAAAATTGCGACAATACCCCTATCTCATTGCTATCTGACCTTGGGTCAAGTGCTGTCGCAACTCTCAGCCACGTGATGTTGGTCTTCTCCTTGCGACCCTCCATGTCTGCTGCGAAGGTTCCCTTGAACTTGATCGTGTAAGCTGGATCATCCTCAGTAACCTCCATCACTCGTGACAGATGACACAACGCTGGCAGCACCACTGAGCAAGACACAAACTTCTCTCCTCCCAGGAGTTCAGAAACATACCTGCAATAATATAGAGATTCACTTTTGTGGGGAACTAGTTAGGCCTACTGTAATTCTCTCACTCACTCACCACACTCACACACTCTCTAATCTTTCACACATGCATAGCCTACCTGCACGCACATATACCATAGTTGCCAACATTTGTCCTGAGACACTTTGCAGCACAGCTATTAATTAATTACCACACTCACTTCCCCGAAGCTCCACCCACTACGCATAATGTTCGCCAGGCGAAGATTATGCGGAGTGGGTGGAGCTTCGGAGAAGTCAGTGTGGTAATTAATTAATAGCTGTGCTGCAAAGTGTCCCTGGAAATTTTTAAATAATGTTGGCAAGTATGATATACACACACCCAATCATTAATGTTACTGCTCTGACACAGACCTACTTTGATTTAACAAACAGATATACAAACGACACGGATACACAATGAATTACCTGCAGTGCTCCAGCACAGCCTCGAGCTTCTTCAGTTTCTCCAGCTCAGTAACTGTTGGCATGGCGATGTTGGTTGTGTGCAGGGCCAGTGCATCTTTCAGTGGTTCAGCATTCCGCTGAACACGCTTGATCATTTCCAGGGTACTATTCCATCTGGTTGACACTTCCTGTGCGAGTGACTCTTTCTTCTTATTATGTGTGACTTGTTGTTGCTCGAGCTCCGCTTGGTTTGCAGGGCTGTGCTTAAAATGTCCCACGACCTTTCTGCATTTTGCCAATGCGCTGTCAAACGGGCTGTTGGTTAGAGAAACCGTGACGGCTCGGTGCACACTGTGTGCGATGCACGGCACGTGCACAAAGGGGAGCTGCCTGGCCGCTGCAATCATGTTGCGTGCACTATCCGTGGTCAGTGAGACAACTTTTTGTTCAATGTCCCACTCTCTAGCTACTTGCATAAAGTGCTCTGCAACAGCATCAGCGAAGTGCCTCTCTTCTGTCTTTAGAACAGTCAAAGCATGAGATTGAAGTTTCCACTGTGGATCAAAGTAATGCGCTGTGACCCCGAGGTAGTTGTGATTACTTACGGACGTCCAGTAATCACCAGTGAGCGCGACTGCTTTTGTATTGTCCAACGCCTGCTGTACCTTGGCTTTCTCCGTTTCGTACAATTTCTGTACGTTGCTTGTAATGGTGGCTCTCGAAGGCAATTCGTAGGTCCAGTCGTTTGATGCGATGCGAATGATATCAGCTAGACCCTCGTCCTCCACAACATTAACAGGCCTACATGCAGTAGCCACCCATTTAGCTATGGCTGCAGTAAGTTTGTTCTTAGTTGTGGTATCCATGTGCTTCTGTCTGAAAACATCCATTGTCGCCTGGCTTTGACCAGGGAGCGGAGAATTCCCATCAGCTGTGTGCTTGGCCATCAAGTGGTATTTCAGACTGGACGTGCTGCGATGATAGCTCAGTTCACAACCACAAAACCCACAGATCACTTTGGTCTTGTCAATGGAACCATTTGGCAACTTTTTAAAAGTAAACTTTCCATTCAGAATCTTATTGGAATCCATTTCGGCAACCTTGTGTTTCCGTTTCCGGTCTAGCTAGATGTGTGGTGTTGTAGTTCTGAAAAAAACCAATAAAGTTTGTTTGGCCAAAAAGGTTCACCCTTTAAAATTATAAGTTTGATCTATGTTCGTTTTATGAGGTATTGGTCTATATCAGGGGTGGGCAATTATTTTTTCGATGGGGCCACATGAGAAACTAAAAATATTTTGGAGGGCCGGGCCAAAAGGCTAAACTCAATACTGATGCAATTGTATTTCTTTATAAAAAGCAGTAAATATCATTGTTGGAAAACTGGGGGACAGAGGCTGGGGACATGGCACAGGAGGGGGACAGAGGCTGGGGACATGACACAGGAGGGGGACAGAGGCTGGGGACATGGCACAGGAGGGGGACAGAGGCTGGGGACATGACACAGGAGGGGGACAGAGGCTGGGGACATGACACAGGAGGGGGACAGACGCTGGGGACATGACACAGGAGGGGGACAGAGGCTGGGGACAGGCAGCCACTGTTTAATCAATAACAATTGATTAAACAGTGGCTGCATGTGATGGCACAGTGGCTGCGTGTGATTGGCACAGTGGCTGCGTGTGATTGGCACAGTGGCTGCGTGTGATTGGCACAGTGGCTGCATGTGATTGGCACAGTGGCTGCGTTTGATGGGAACAGTGGCTGCATGTGATTGGCACAGTGGCTGCGTTTGATGGGAACAGTGGCTGCGTGTGATTGGCACAGTGGCTGCGTGTGATTGGCACAGTGGCTGCGTTTGATGGGAACAGTGGCTGCATGTGATTGGCACAGTGGCTGCGTTTGATGGGAACAGTGGCTGCGTGTGATTGGCACAGTGGCTGCGTGTGATTGGCACAGTGGCTGCGTTTGATGGGCACAGTGGCTGCATGTGATTGGCACAGTGGCTGCGTTTGATGGGCACAGTGGCTGCATGTGATTGGCACAGTGGCTGCGTGTGATTGGCACAGTGGCTGCATGTGATTGGCACAGTGGCTGCGTTTGATGGGCACAGTGGCTGCATGTGATTGGCACAGTGGCTGCGTGTGATTGGCACAGTGGCTGCATGTGATTGGCACAGTGGCTGCGTTTGATGGGAACAGTGGCTGCGTGTGATTGGCACAGTGAGTAAATGAGAATAAGTACAGTAGCTCTGCACCTGGCTAGCCAAAGTGGATTCTTTGTAAGTATTTTTTTTGTGTCAGCACTCAGCACGTACCTCTTAATCTTAATCTCAATAACTTTATCGCACGATTAAGAAGTTTGACAATTAAATCATTATTATTTTATATTGCACAAAGTCGCGCCATCCTACCGACACTGAAAAATAAAAAATAATAAATCTGCGCTATCAGGGCAACAAGCAGCTACATACAATCCAGTGAAAAAAAGGAAAGCAATACAAACAAAACTCAAAAAAATGCAGCGCTGAAAAATAAATGGTGAATAGACAATGATGTCTATCTGGAACCCACATAAATAAAAATGTGTAAGTCCATGGATTAATACAATAATCTTAGGATTAAATGATGTGATGAGGACACTATAGACGTGTGTCTAAGTCTCAATGAATACAAAAATATAAGTCTATAGAAGTGAACATAAAGCCGGAAGTTGAGATGGTCAATCAAATGACAGTGACAAGACACCCACGGTGATCCTAAGTGAACTAGAATATTGGTGTAAACGCCCGTCACCAGAAAGGGAGGCTTACCGGATGCGGTGGACCGCATCCGGTAAGCCTCCCTTTCTGGTGGCGGGCGTTTACACCAATATTCTAGTTCACTTAGGATCACCGTGGGTGTCTTGTCACTGTCATTTGATTGACCATCTCAACTTCCGGCTTTATGTTCACTTCTATAGACTTATATTTTTGTATGCATTGAGACTTAGACACACGTCTATAGTGTCCTCATCACATCATTTAATCCTAAGATTATTGTATTAATCCATGGACTTACACATTTTTATTTATGTGGGTTCCAGATAGACATCATTGTCTATTCACCATTTATTTTTCAGCGCTGCATTTTTTTGAGTTTCATCCTACCGACACTGCCTGTTATTTTTTTTTTGTCAGCACTCGGCACGTACCTCTTAATCTTCTTCACCTGATGGCGTTCCCGCGGGAGTGGGCGTTCCCAAGCACTGCCTGTGATTGACAGGCTTCCGAACGGCGCATACTGCGCGTCACAGGTTGCCGGAAAAACCCGAACGTCGGTGCGGCTCTATACGGCGCATGCGCACCGACGTTCGGGTTTTTCCGGCAACCTGTGACGCGCAGTATGCGCCGTTCGGAAGCCCCTGTCAATCACAGGCAGTGCTTGGGAACGCCCACTCCCGCGGGAACGCCATCGGGTGAAGAAGATTAAGAGGTACGTGCCGAGTGCTGACAAAAAAAAAAATAACAGGCAGTGTCGGTAGGATGGCGCGACTTTGTCCAATATAAAATATAACGATTTAATTTTCAAACGTCTTAATCGCGCGTTAAAGTTATTGACGGCGTTAAAACGGGTCTGCGTTAATGCCGTCAATAACGCGTTTACTTGACAGCACTAATATATATATATATATATATATATATATATATATATATATATATATATAAAATTCAAACACGAAAAGAAAAACTTTACAATAAAATAGTTTAATTAATCAACAGATAAAATAAAAAAGAATCACCTTATTAAAAAATAAATAAATAGAAGAATGTAGAATTAAAGACAATCAAAGAATGTCTTCTAGTAGATTTTAAACCTGTAATAAATATTAAATGATAATATATGTATTAATAATTTTAAATATTTTTTTTTTTTAATTATACAAATATAGATAGCGATTGATTTTTTACTAATAATATCATCAAATATATCTACTTATTAAGATTAAAAATATATAAACGAATAACATTTAAAAAAAATTATAGCAGTAGGTCAGGGCAAGCAAAAATTAGTATTCTGAAATTATAACAATTCAAAGCTGTCTTTATCTAAAAAAAATATAGAACTCCAGAAAAAAAAAAAAGCACAATGAGGCTGCCAGCATGCGTTGACTACAATACCTGCAAATTATATAAAAATGAATTGACCTGTATAAAATACTGTACATAAAGTTTAAACAACAATCACATCAATGCAACTTACCTGATTTATCAGGTTTTAGGAGGAGAACATCGAAATTGAATGAAGCGATTTGCAGGTTGGATGTGGTCCGTCTGTTTAGGATGTGGTCCGTCTGTTTAGGATGTGGTCCGTCTGTGTAGGATGTGTTCCGTCTGTTGGTCCACGGCTGTAATGGCGATCCTTTGTTTACTATGGCGAATATGTATCCGCCCTCATCACATGACGCGCTTTGCGGGTCATGTGACCCGCTTCCCGCGTCACATGACAGCACAGCTAGCGCGAGACTCCACGCGCAGAGAGTTTGGTTGGTGTGATCTGATTGGCCCACACGTCACTGCAAAAGAAGATAGCAAACAGCGCCCACAATGCACAGCGCCGTCGGGGAAAGTAGAGAAACTCCCACTCCCCGCTGGGATAGAAACCAGGAAGTAAATCAAACTACAGGTAACGGACCATTAAGAAAAAAATTGGACAACGCTATAATGCTTAAAATGGATGTAGATTAAGGATGCAGGAAAGTTGATTTGGAGGGTGAACCTCCGCTTTAAGCAAAAGATCAAAAACATTTTGTTGAAAAGAGATTTGGGGTCTTTATGATCCTAGATCTCTCCATAAAGAAGATCTGTAATCCTTATTTCTATTACAAGGGATGTTTACATTCCTTGTAATAGGAATAAAAGTAATAAAAAAAAGTAAAAAATTAAAGGGACAGTTTTAAAATTAAGAGTAAAATAAATAAGAAATTTGTTTTTTTAGAGTGCCCCCATCCGTCCACGGAAGCGAACTCTTACATAAGTCAGGCACGCATATGTAAACAGTATTCGCACCACACGTGAGGTATCACTGTGTGAGGTATCACCATGTACATTAGAGTGAGAGCAATCATTCTAGTGCTAGACCTCCTCTATAACTCTAAACGGGTGACCCGTAAAGGTGTTTAAATCGTCAAATATGGAGATTTTTAAGTATCGTAGTTTGTCACCATTCCATGGGCATGCACAATTTTAAAGCATGAAATGTTAGATATCTATTTACTTCGCTTAACATCATCTTTCACATTATACAAAAAAATTGTGGTAAATATTGTGAAGTTGTTTTTGTTTTGTTTTTTAATTCATTAAAATATATATTTTCCCCAAAACATTGCATCTGCAAAACAGCTGCGCAAATGCCATGTGACATAAAAAATTGCAACGAAGGCCATTTTATTCCCTTGGTTCTTTGCTAAAAAAATTATAATGTTTTGGGCTTATAAGTAATTTCCTAGCAAAAAATACTGATTTAATCTTGTAAACAAAAAGTGACAGATAAAGCCTAATCGGCAAGTGGTTAATGAATAACTTTACCACAGACACAATGTACTATATATTACTAATAAAACATTTTTTTTTTTTTAGAAACCATCAGACAGTCCACATTTGTATCAAGATTGTACAAGTTTGGAAAGAGTAGAAACGCATAGTTCCATTTAGCTAGTTTTGATTCTAAGGTGTTCTTTACCCCGGGCAGACATTCAAAGAAGACTTGTATACTCAGACCTTGGTTGGATTTGGATGCACTAGCAGCTCAATGAACTCAGTCCTTCAATGTTATTTTTGAAGGGAGTCTCCCATGAAAAGAATACAGGGCTCTTGGCAGGCTGGACTAATAGAAAATAACCTGTCACTGTGACACAGACACATTCAAAAGTCCTACAGAACAGAAATCAATGACTTCATATTTCAAACTAAAACACTCTCAAACTTCCACAGAGGTAGCATCTAACACTACCCTCTACCCTGACTAACAATACT
Source organism: Rana temporaria (assembly GCF_905171775.1). Classification (NCBI taxonomy): domain Eukaryota; kingdom Metazoa; phylum Chordata; class Amphibia; order Anura; family Ranidae; genus Rana; species Rana temporaria. Next base: position 73,462,598 of record NC_053493.1, read on the forward strand.
GCTGTCCTAAATTGTCTCTGTTGTTCCTCATTACAGAGTCAAGCCACCCTAAGACAGAAAGTGTGTTACTGGCCAGGACATTAGGTGTAAAAAATAAATAAAATAATGCAGTCACCAGATTTAAAGTGACATTAAAGTGATTGTAAACGATCTCCTTGTAAAACAACTCATTCAGTTTATACTAGAAATAAAAGGCAAACTTTTTTATATAAATAAAATATAAATACCTTTTGTCATGGACCTTGGGATGCTAAAGTGTTTCTACTTGACATCTGTTACACGGGAGAGGGTTGCTAATAAATCATAATTCATGTATTACATGAGATGGGACATATTACAGGTGATTTCATGTGGACCAGAGTGACTCATTCCTCTGCATAACAGACTGTTGAAATGCTAATGTCCCACCACCAGCCAGCTCTCTATTCTAAAGGTTACTTGGACTATTGTGTGTGTGAAGAAGACCTGTGTTTACCCTTAAGAGATCGTGTATTGTATAGTGGGGAAATTCAGACGAGACGCCTAGTCACCTCGTCAGGCTAAATGATTAGATAATTGGCTCATGTTAATTATTCTGATTGCTTCGTTGTTATTCTGTATTCTGTTACAATTAGTAATTAACTTCACTGATGTCATTATCTAAAGAAATGTCTTGTCAGGGTCGGCACCAGAGTGTCTACCTATAATCTGTATGGAAGCCCCAGTGTGTGAAAAGGGGGTGGAGATTTCATTGTTCTTTGATTGATGATGAGCTTGTAAACTGTATATAACCAGGAGAATGCTGCCATTAAAGAGAGTCCTGCTTGAACATACATACAGCCTGCCTAGTGTGTGTTCTTAATGGGTCTGAACGGCACATAGCTGTAGTTTGGATCCTGGAACCTTGGATGACTGGACCATCAGACGTTGCAATCGGCAATCTGATCCAATAGAAGCAGAGGAGTGTCGGGAGAGCAGAATCGAGCGAGCAAAGGGTCTCGTCATATTGGTTGGCAGCGGTGGGATTTGCTCTCCAGTTACTGGGACAACTCCAAACCACCACCATGAATGACCAGCTATGCAGCCTGGAGGAGAACCATGCTAAAAGACTTGCTTGAGAGCCGTGGAGGGCCCGGTGGGAAGAACAAGGCCACCCTGATCATTGCGCTAGCCGAGATGGATCAGAGGGATGGTGATGCAGGACCCCGGTCAGTTGAAGACTTGTTCCAGCAGCGAGTTCAACAGCGGTTGGCGTTATATGGTGCTAACCCATCAGAGACCGCCATACAGAAATACCATTAGAGACCTCTAGCGGCAGAATGAGAGAGAACGAGAGCGACAACAGAGAGAACGAGAGCGGCAACAGGAGCTGAGAATTGCAGAAATACGGCGATCGGTGACAACACCTAAAGAAGCAGCACCAAATGAAAGAAGAGGAGAGGTACAGATACCAGTAACCATGGAAGAGGAATTCAGAAGGAGGTTGCGAGAGAAGCAGATACAGCACAGAGGACCAGTATCAGAGGAGGTCCTGCTTGGATAGTCTGATTCGATCCGCTGCGAACTCTGGAAAGAAGCGCTAGCCCGCAAGCAGCGACACCAGGGAAAAGCTCTCCCCTCCATCCATGTAAGGTACTGGTCACAGTATGAAGTAAGAATGCTGTTATTAGGGGAACAACCGAAGCAGGAGTGGACAGCAGAGTTAAGCAGGCTGATCCGGGCAGAGATGCGGTTGGACGAGAGCTACAGAGCCCTCCGGTGGTATGTAGTCCAAGAGTTCCCGTGGTCAGTGGATGACAGCCCCACGGAAGGCTTTGACTATGATGGCCTGGGATTGTTGTATTGGAGGATGTCCAGGGATCCCAACTTTGGGAGTGGCGTTGGGAGGAAATAATGGAGCACAGAGAGCGAAGACTGAATGTCCCCGGAAGTGCACTGGTTACAGGAAGATTTGGAATTCCTGGCCGCTCAGGAATGGGAACTGGAAATCGCCTACAAACAGCTGCTAGACTTCGCTCAGCAGCAGGGTGAGGTTCCCTTTACCTGGGACTATGAGTAAATATCAGCTGACAGTGATGAAATCCTGGCTGAAGAATCGGCAATGTGGCAGAGTAACAGTGGGCTTTGCCAACCTGCCCCTGCAGCTATGGACCCAGAGGTCTTATGGCGGATGCAGCAAGCGCTGACTGACCTTGATGATCCTGTTTCTGCATGGGATGATTTTGAATGGAGGAATGTGCCTGTCCAGCAGTATGCCAGTGAATCGGCAGTGGAAAATCTGGAGCTTGCCATTCCCAAAGCTGAAGTACTGACCGCAGGGCCGAGCTCTGCTAACCTCTGCTCAGTACCTATAGCATCTTCTGGGTTCCATGGACAGGAGATGGTGAACCTCTATCCCCAGACACCAGTTGTAGAGACAGGGGATTTGATAGACTTTTCTGCTGAGGAAGAACAACCTGGGGAGCCTCCAGCAGAAGAGCTGGTATCAGGGCCAAACTTCACTGTGCTCTGCCCAGCACCAAGGCCAGTATTTGTGGAGTTACAAGGAACTTCCCCAGCTGAAGCGCAGGTCACCGGACAGAGGGATCAAGACCTCTGCCCCACCCCTGTGGCAGTTCCGGAGGCTCAGGGTGAGAAGATGGCGATCACTCCCCAGCCACAGATTACAGAATGTATGGACTGTTTAGAGGATGTTATGGATTATGCACCCCCAGCAGAAGTGCTGGCAACAGGGCAGAGTGCTAGCCATGTCTGCCCAGCACCGGGACCAACTGTGGAGTTCCAGGGAGCCGGGGCAGTTGGCCCCCCTCCCCAGCAACAAGCTGAGGTGGTAAAGCTCGTACTCCCAGCTGAATCACTGGCAGCAGGACAGGATGCTACTGGCGGCTGCACCCCACTACAGCTTGAGCGGATATCGGTGGATGGGACTGTGGTCTCCACTCACAGCAACCCAGCAGAAGAGCTGGCAACAGAGCAGAGTGCCCCGGGCCTCTGCTCTCAACTAACAGAAGAGGGGGTGCCTGTGGTAGTGGATGGGACTCCGATCTCCACTGACACAACCCCAGAAAATGGTGCGGCACTGAGACAGGAGGATGTCGGCTTTGCTTTGCAAGCACCGGGGGATTTTCACCTAGCATCAGTGGATGGGACTTCAGTCTCCACTGGTATACCACAGGAATGGTCGCCAGTTGGCCCAGATCCCCAACAGCATGATGAAATGAGCCCAGCCACCCTGTCTTCTCTCCAGCGGCTGAAAGGACTCCAGGGAGAAGGGCCAGCCCAGGCCTCTCCCCAGCGGCAGGCGTGTTCTCTGAGAGAGGCAGAGATTGGCTGGGTGAGTAATGCTCTGTTTGGGACAAGTTATCTGGGGTACTGGGTGGGTACCGGAATTGGGGTCTCTCTCAGTGTTAGTCTCCTGCCAAAGGGGGAGATGTGTGACAGACCTAGCCGGGACAGGGGCTTTTGGAGAGGACTGAATGCGAGCCTCTTGCCGTCCGATTATGGGCCAGGACCTCAAAACAGGAAGGCAGATGGGTCATCCCAGCAGACAGTCCTGGAACCTTAAGACTACTTTTCCAACATCCTCGAGTTGACCCGTTTGGGTCCCACTGCGGCTGTTGGACTGTTTCCCAGGGGAAGTAATGTCATGGACCTTGGGATGCTAAAGTATTTCTACTTGACATCTGTTACACAGGAGAGGGTTGCTAATAAATCATAATTCCTGTATTACATGAGATGGGACATATTACAGGTGATTTCATGTGGGCCAGAGTGACTCATTCCTCTGCATAACAGACTGTTGAAATGCTAATGTCCCACCACCAGCCAGCTCTCTATTCTAAAGGTTAATTGGTCTATTGTGTGTGTGAAGAAGACCTGTGTTTACCCTTAAGAGATCGTGTATTGTATAGTGGGGAAATTCAGACAAGACGCCTAGTCACCTCGTCAGGCTAAATGATTCGATAATTGGCTCATGTTAATTATTCTGATTGCTTCGTTATTCTGTATTCTGTTACAATTAGTGATTAACTTCACTGATGTCATTATCTAAAGAAATGTCTTGTCAGGGTCGGCACCAGAGTGTCTACCTATAATCTGTATGGAAGCCCCAGTGTGTGAAAAGGGGGTGGAGATTTCATTGTTCTTTGATTGATGATAAGCTTGTAAACTGTATATAACCAGGAGAATGCTGCCATTAAAGAGAGTCCTGCTTGAACATACATACAGCCTGCCTGGTGTGTGTTCTTAATGGGTCTGAACGGCACATAGGTGTAGTTTGGATCCCGGAACCTTGGATGACTGGGCCATCATACGTTGCATTCGGCAATCTGATCCAATAGAAGCAGATGAGTGTCGGGAGAGCAGAATCGAGCTAGCAAAGGGTCTCGTCACACCTTTTTCCCTTTTTTATAAGTGATCACATACCCTCTATTCTCAGCTGCATAAGAGCTGGGGCGAGGAGAAGCAGCAGCACACTGAGCTTCCCAGTGAATGGCTGTGCAGCAGGGGTGTGTCAGGACAAGTCTGATCATTGGAGGAGAGCACACTGAGTTCCCAGCATAGCTAGACAACTGGCAACAAAGTGTTCTTCTGCTTAGTGTTACATTATTATTACCTTGTGTCTTGTTGCTGTGCTCTGTCTTGCCAAGGTGTATGACCTGTAACATTAAACTTACCTTAGTAGCAGACTCTTCCTCGCCCAGTTTTAACCCTCCTACACAGCTGTTTCTGTTTCGGTTAATGAATGTGTTTCAACCTACATATGAAATTGATGATCATTAACACCTGCTTGGGATAATTGGTTAATCATACACTTGACTCCAATTCTACAAAATCCCTGACTGTATGCAAGTGTACAAAGTGTGCGAGTGTAAGAATGGATGCTGGTCTGAAGCCAAAGCGTTCTTACTTTACAGCATTTCTTCACATCTGCCTCAAACTTTTGTACTGTGTGTGTATATGTGTATATATATATATATATATATATATATATATATATATATATATATATACACAGTGGAACCTTGGATTACGAGCATAATCCGTTCCAGGAGAATGCTTGTAATCCAAAGTACTCACATATCAAAGCGAGTTTCCCCATTAAAATCAATAGAAACTAAAATAATTTGTTCTGCATTGACTTCAATGGCATGCAATACCGCATGCAGCCAGAGGTGGGGGGCACCGAAGAGCCTCGTAAACGGCCGGAAAGGCCTGAGGACACTTCAGAAAGTCTCGGGAATGGAGTATTTCTGTGTCTTTCCGAGCATTTCAGAACATCGTCGATCGGCTGCGGCACCCCCCACCTCAGGCCAAACACGGTACTGCACACCGCTTTGGCCTGAATCCTGCAAGTTTTGAGAGACAACGCTCGCAAACCAAGTTAGGATTTTTTTAAATACAGTGCTCATATTTGCGAAACGCTCGTTAACCACGTTACTTGCAATCCGAGGTTCCACTGTATATGGACTATAGACTGAAGAACCTATGAATAAATGATTGTGGAACGAATCATCTGAGTTTCCATTATTTCTTACGGGGAAATTTGCTTTGATATACAAGTGCTTTGGATTACAATCATGTTTCCGGAACGTTTTACTGTATATATAAAATATATATATATATATATATATATATATATATATTGTAGCAGAGCATTTCAGAGAGAGCCAGGAAAAGCCCTGTTCGGCGTTTATGCATATCCTAGGCTCCTCCCATACACATTCAGGGATCTCTGATCCACAATCAATTTTGGGTCTGGTCCTCTCCTCCAGGCCAATTTCAACTCACCTGAGACAGACAGACAGTGCTCTCGGCCTGGGAAACGCAGACAACACTGGTCTGCAAGAGAAAAAGCTTGATAAAGAGCTATAAAGCTGTATCTGTGGAAGCTGACACGCTGTAGGCTTGCTCAGCCTGGTAGTTAGGGTCTGTATATATTGTATAGTTAGTGCGGAGACATGGCTAGGTATTGTTTTGCTTTTTTTGTTGCTATTTTGTTTTCTCAAGCACTGTACAGCACCTATAGACTTAAAGGGTTAGTAAAGGAAAAAAATGTTTTCCTTTAAAATAACAAACATGTTATACTTACCTCCACTGTGCAGTTCGTTTTGCACCGAGTGGCCCCGATCCACGTCTTCTGGGGTCCCTCGGCGGCTGTCTCTGGTCCTTCCCGCAAGTACTGACCACAGTAATACGAGAGAGCTTGCATGGTGGTGAGTAATTGCGGGCGCGCTCCCGTGATACAGCGAGCGGCCATAGCCGCTCACTGTATCATTCGGCCCCGCCCCTCCGCGCGCCGCGTCACTGGATGTGATTGACAGCAGCGCCAGCCAATGGCTGCGCTACTCTCAATCCATCCGCTTTAGCCAATCAGCGGCCAGGCTGAGCGGCGAAGAGGATCTCGGGACCTTGCGCAGGACTTTCGAGGGGTCAGGAAAGTATAACGGGGGCTCGGGGGGGGGGGGGGCGGCAGCATCAAATGTTTTTTCACCTTAATGCATAGATTGCATTAAGGTGAAATTTTTTCTTACTTTACAACTCCTTTAAATTTAACATAAATAAATACCGCACTGTTCATCACTACCTCACTGGATTTGGAATCTGTGCCTGAAAGACTGCTCATCCCAGGGAGCTTTTTTTACCTGCTATCTGTCCCCCCAAGCTAACGCTGCACAACAGCAAGCGAACGCTTTTGCACAGGAGCAAATCAGGGTGCTTTGCCAACAGATTGGTGTACGGGAACAAACGCAGAGGCTGTTTGAACAGCTAGCCACTGCTGCAAAAGGGGACAGGAAAACCCTGACTGAGGTTGTGTAGATGCTAGCACAGTGGTCACCTGCTAAAATTGATGATCCGGACGTCTCTCTTCCCCTGGGCGATCGTTGGAATGAACGGCTCCCAATCAACCCCTTATGCCAGTAGTGCTTCCCCCCCCCCACCTCCGAGGCAGCCCCACACTCGCTAGCAATCATTTTGGAAATTTTAGGGCTGGTTTAAAGCACCCTGTGTGAATGAGACCTTCACAGAGACCGTCAACTCTCATTGGCTTTGTTGACCAATAATCTTTATAGACATCTGAGACTTTTACAGAACAGGGCACATGAATCGATATATAGACCATGGGTTAGTGGACACTGGCAACCGCTTCATCTGGTCCACCCCTAGTGTCGACATAGAAAGCCTGCACTCTCTGCAAGGCTCCAGTTTTTTTATTAGAGCCCTCAGGTGATTTTTGCTGCGGTCACTGGACATTGTGTTTAGTGGTTACTTTGGCACAGCAGGTGTAGTTATCCGCAGGGTTATATACAGATCCAGGGCGTCCATTCCATTTGGCGCTCAGACCCTAAAGACCCTTTCGGAAGTATACCCACTGTGACGGATAAAGTCTGGACCCTGAACGGGACAAGTGACGTGGACAAGGTATGACCAGGTTAACCAGTACCCATGTACAATTCAGTTCCTGGCTTGCATGTCTTGATGGCTCCATAGTTTACATTACACCCTTATCCTACAAGACATACCACAGTGCGATGCACACAAGTGCTTCATAGGGCAAAGTTGTAGGGGGGACTTAAACTTCTGGTGTTTTTCCCTAACTTTATTATTTCACTATTTGTCCTAATAGGCAATGTTGTTTTACTCTTACTCTATCCAAAAGGTGGGAAAAAAAGTTTTGCTTATACTTTAGTTTTTACTTTAGGAAAAATATAAAACAAACACATTATACTTGCCTACTCTGTGCAATAGTGTTGTACAGAGCAGCCACAAACCTTCCCATCTGGAGTCCCCTGCCTGAGTAATAACTCTGTGTCCCATGATGTACTCAATTTTATTTTAAGTATTTTTCCCAAAGAAATTGCTTTTGAAACGACGCCATTTTATTCTCTAGGGTCAATGCTAATAATATATGTGTGTATATATATATATATATATATATATATATATATATATATATATATATATATATATATATATATATATAATATGTGTGTGTGTGTTCCAATTAATTTTCTAGCAAAAAAAATTCAGAAAAAGGCCGGGTCTTAAAGCGGCTGTAAACCCATACACAAAAAAAGAAAAAAAAAAAACCTGCAAGGCAAAGGCATAATGAGCTAGTATGCAGCACATACTAGCTCTTTATGAAATACTTACCACAGGACGAAGCCCTGTATCGGAATCCGGTCCACGCCGAGGGATCTGACATCTTGCCCTCGGCATGTCTTCCATGTTCGGATTACGTCACTCCTGCGCATGTGCCCAGGAGTTTTCTTCCCGGCAAGGTCCGGCAACCTTCAGTCAGGCATTCAGAGCGCATGCACCGCTGACGACGTCAATGGCTGCATGCAAAGGGAATATACGGTTTAAGAGCAGTGACTTAAAACAAGTCCATAAAGTTTGAAGACTTTTGAAGGCAGCCCAGTTGAAGAATAAGAAGGGGTCTTCTGGCAGAGCTGAAGATAAAATAAATGCACCACTCTAAGGCCCCGTACACACGACCGAACATGTCTGCTGAAACTGGTCCGCGGACCAGTTTCAGCAGACATGTTCGGTCGTGTGTAGGCCCGAGCGGACCGGATTCCAGCGTACATTTGCCCGCCGGGCCTTTTTCGAGCGGGCAAATGTTTCTGAACATGTTTTAAAACATGCCCGCTGGAATCCTGTCCGTCGGACATGTTCGGTCGTCTGTACAGACCTACCGTACATGTCCGAGCGGCCGCCATCCCTCGCATGCGTCGAATGACTTCGATGCATGCGTGGAAGCATTGAACTGGCAGGGCCGCACACGTCGCCGCGTAATCGTTGCGGCGATGGCGCGGGCTCGTCGCCGCGTATCGAGTACGCGCGGATTTCTGTATGATGGTGTGTACAGCCATCATACAGAAATCCCCGGGCAGACATATACGCGGAAAACGGTCCAGCGGACCGTTTTCATCGTACATGTTTGCCCGTGTGTACAAGGCCTAAGTGCAATAAATCAGATGATATTTAATAGCACTGACTGAAGGCTTGGCAGCTCTCTTCATCTTCATTGAAAAGCACCATCCATCCTAAACATGCTCTGCTATAAGCTATTGAAAACATCTTTATTTTTCTCTAACACGGACAGGCTGCATCTCTTGTACATGTTTATCTAAAGTAATAACAAATTCTGTATTCGGTGCTATGCTAATGTTTCCTGCCGCAGAAATCAATTCATCTTTTACAATCATACATTTGATCTGTTTATTTTAAAATTGACCTGTCGTTCCCATATTCTTCTTTGGGGTGAGCAGACTGGAGGTGTTTTAGCTTCCTTTTTTCTTTTTCTTTTTTTTTTTATCTCAAATTGAAAAATACTCTGTGCAGCACCATATCATATACTCTATATCCATGTTTTCCCTTCCAATACCAATGAAGTTTAACCACTTAAGCCCCGGACCAATATGCTGCCTAAAGACCCAAGGGGTTTTTACAGTTCGGTACTGCGTCGCTTTAACAGACAATTGCGCGATCGTGCGACGTGGCTCCCAAACAAAATTGGCGTCCTTTTTTCCCCACAAATAGAGCTTTCTTTTGGTGGTATTTGATCACCTCTGCGGTTTTTATTTTTTGCGCTATAAACAAAAATAGAGCGACAATTTTGAAAAAAATGCAATATTTTTTACTTTTTGCTATAATAAATATCCCCCAAAAACATATATAACATTTTTTTTCCCTCAGTTTAGGCCGATACGTATTCTTCTACCTATTTTTGGTAAAAAAATCGCAATAATCGTTTATCGGTTGGTTTGCGCAAAATTTATAGCGTTTACAAAATAGGGGATAGTTTTATTGCATTTTTATTTATTTTTTACTACTAATGGCAGCGATCAGCGATTTTTTTCGTCACTGCGACATTATGGCGGACACTTCGGAAAATTTTGACACATTTTTGGGACCATTGTCATTTTCACAGCAAAAAATGCATTTAAATTGCATTGTTTATTGTGAAAATGACAGTTGCAGTTTGGGAGTTAAACACAGGGGGCGCTGTAACATTTAGTGTTCACTTAGTGTGTGTTTACTACTGTAGGGGGGTGTGGCTGTAGGACTGACATCATCGATCGAGTCTCCCTAATAAAAGGGATCACTCGATCGATGCGCCGCCATAGTGAAGCACGGGGAAGCCGTGTTTACACACGGCTCTCCCCGTTCTTCAGCTCCGGGGAGCGATCGCGACGGGGCGGCTATAAACGAATAGCCGCGCCGTCGTCCCAGATCTCTCCCGGAGGCTTACCGACCTCCGCATGTAGTGGGGGGGGTCCCGATCGGACCCCCCACCCACGTCAAGCAGAGGACGTATAGGTACGTGATTGTGCCTGTCCGTGCCATTCTGCTGACGTATATCTACATGAGGAGGTCGGCAAGTGGTTAAAGGCCGACTCCACCAAAAGGCAGTATCATTGTTTTGAAAGTTACTTGCTAATGTGTCAGCGACTTCAGTGGCAACATATTTTTGCCAGTTTTTAATAAAATTGGGTTTTTGTAAAGCCACATGATGGTCTCAAAATATCATGATTCTTCTTATTGAAGAACTAAAAAAAAAAAATGCAGAGTCTTGCTGTGGAGTTGCATATAATTTGGCCCACCTTTTTCCCCAAACTATCGTTCTTTCGCATGTTTCTACCACTTCTGGCTCACTTTGAGGTTTTTCTGCAGCTCAGAAAGGCCAAAATGGTTTCCAACTTTCCATGCTGTGCTGGGAGCTTTCTTTCCTGACAGACTCCATGGCAGCCTACGTGTGGGTTAATCCCGCCTCTCATACCTCATAGGACCCTACTCCCATAAAGCTTTGCTTCTCCCAATAGACTGTGTTCCTTTTTTGTCCTCCTCCTAGGACCGAAGTAATCGTTTGTTTAAAGAAAAACCTTTTTTAGTCCCTGATTCCCATGCCTGGTGGCTCTGAAGTCCTACAGATCTCAGCTATTAGCTGGATGGACATTTTTTGTCTGCGGTACCCCTTTTTATGCTTACTAGCCTGCCACTGGCAGGTAAGCGATTATGTGACCACATACCCTGGCTATTAGCAGGGGGTCTCTAAATTACCAGACCTTGCAGAGTAAGCAGCGGTGGCTTCCTTATCCAGGCCGGATCATGGGTTTCCTAAGGTGGTAATGTATAAACTTATGCTCTTACCTATCATGGCAGCCAGTTTTTGTGTGTAGTCTGTCTTTTCCCTTCCAGGTATGGCCGCTGGAGCGCAGTGCGTTCCAGCTTCGCCGCTTGCTAGTGGTCTGCGCACGCGCACGCCTCGTTCTGGGAACGAGGCTTGGCTGTGTGTGAGCTCCTTGGTCTAGCTAGCCGCGATCGCGCATGCGCGCGAGGCCGACGAGGTGACGCAGGTTCACCGCGCATGCGCACGCCGGTGCGCGGTGACGTCATCGACAGGGCGGCAAGTTTAAATAGCTGTCAAACACAGCTATATGGTGGCACATCCCTGACGGTCTAGGTGTATCTCTCTTGGCTGTGGATCAAGGTAGGAGACTGCTCTTTTATGCCTTATGTAAGCACTGTGATTATGGGTCCTTTTGCCTGATGCACGGTTCCTGTTGGTTTCTTTTTTAGTACTGTTTCCTCACCGCTATGGATGTGTCACCGCCCCCCTGTGGCCAAACCTTACGCTGCAGGTAGGATGGAATTTATTCCCTCTGCCTGTTTTTCTATGGGTTTTGGTAAAAAAAAAAAAAAAAAAATTGTATTTTGTCTCTTTTGTTTCCAGTCCCTCCAGGTCTATTCCTCAAATAATAGCACGTGAAGATGTTATTGAAGTTCAACCACAAAAACATCATTCAAGTTCTAGAAGCTCTAGATCTTCATCTAAGCATTATAGAGAAGGTTCTAGATCCTCGTCTGGTCACCACTCTCACCGTCACTCCAGTCATTCTGAAAGGAATTCCTGTTGGGGATGTAGAGCTCAGGTCCCAGAAGGAAAATCCCTCTGTGAGCCATGTTATTCCCGTGCTGTAAGGGAAAGAGGGGGTGAGGACCAGCAGGTTGAAGCCCTGGTCAGAAGAGTGGTCCAAGAATCCTTGAACATCTCTACTTCCGCCCAAGCGGTTGTTCCTCCTGTTGAACCATCCCCAGTCCTGGTACAGGATGATCCTAAAGTTGCGGGGCCCTCTAGAGTCAACCGCTCTCCAAGTGTTTCCTCAGAAAGTGAAATGGAAAATGTCCATTATGCTGCTGGTTTTGATTTTTCCCTGGTCCCAACATTGGTGAAAGCAGTCAAGGACGCTTTAAAATGGGAGGATCCAGTAGAAGCACCTTCCAAGCAAAGGAAGTTCTTTAGCCAGCTTAAGAAAGACCGCCCAAACTTTCCCCTCCTTGGTGAACTAGGAGATGTAATTATGGAAGAATGGTCTGGTTCAGACAAGAAAAATTCTTTACTATCCAAGATAGCGAAGTTATACCCATTCAAAAGTGAAGAGGTGAGACATTTAGAGTCAGCTCCTCTAGTCGATGCGGCCTTGATGAGACTGGTGAAACACGTTACTCTCCCTTTGGAAGACACCGTTTCCTTTAAAGATGGTCTGGAGAGGAAAATAGACACTGACTTAAAACAAATTTATATTACAGCGGGCATGGCCTGTAAACCAGCCTTAGCGCTGGCAGCCCTGTCAAAAGCAATGGAGGCCTGGACAGGTGAAATGGACACTGTGTTATCTTGTGTCTCTGAAGACATATCTGGAAGCATCCCAGTCCAAGAACTAAAGATGGCTTCAGTCTTCTTAGGGGAGGCTTCCCTTGACCTTATACGTCTAGTGTCTCGGGTCATGCTTTCCTCTGTCACAGCCAAGCATGCCCTGTGGCTACGCCCTTGGGTGGCTGACCCTGCCTCTAAACATGCATGGTGCAAGATACCCTTTTTGGGTTCTTCCCTGTTTGGGAACAAACTAGATGATGCCATCACCCGAGCCACAGGGGGTAAGTCAGGGTTCCTTCCCCAGGATCGTCGTCCGTATGGACAGAAAAAATTCTTTCCCAGGCAAGATCAAGATCGGGCAAGGGAGGCCCGTCGGTACAGACCTGGACGTGATTTTAGGAGGAATTGGAGAAGAAACCAACCCGCTGGTCAGAAGCCGGCAAAAAGCCCTTCTTCTAGTGGACGTGAGGCTCCTAAGTCCTTTTGATATAGAGCCGGCCCAGACGGAAAGAGTCGGGGCTCGTCTCTTCCAGTTCAAGCATGTCTGGGCAGCCTCAATAAAAGATTTCTGGACAGTAAAAACAATATCTACAGGCCATTCCTGGATTTTTACAGAACCCCCTATTCTTCAAGTCATTCACACAACAATTCCATGCTCCGAAGAAAAAAGACAAGTCCTCCTGTCCTACACGAGCTCTCTTGTGGCTCAAGGTGCCGCTATACATGTCCCAACGGCCGAGAGGTTCCAGGGGATGTATTCACCCCTTTTCCTGGTCCAAAAAAAGTCAGGTTCCTGGAGACCAGTGATAGACCTGACACATCTGAACACCTTTATCAAAAAAGAGAAGTTCAAAATGGAATCGCTGCTCACGATCCGGCAAGCAGTTCAACCAGGCGACTGGCTTGTGGCCATTGATCTGAAAGATGCTTACTTTCATGTGCCCATAGCAATGGAATTTCAGAAGTATCTGCGGTTCGCAGTAGGCAATATTCACCTCCAATTCGTTTGTCTCCCGTTTGGACTCACAACATCCCCACGGGTATTCTCAAAACTCTTACTAGCTGTTGTAGCCCTGATCAGAACCAGAGGCGTTCGTCTACACCACTACCTAGACGACCTACTACTGCTATCGAAAAACAAGGAGCAAATATTGACGCACCGGGATCTGGTCATATCGATTCTGACCGAGTTTGGCTGGCTACTGAACAAGGAGAAGAGTCACCTAGTACCAACACAATCACTGATATTTCTCGGGGCCCAATTCAATACATCTCTAAGTACCATCTCTTTGCCCTTGGAGAAAATCCCAGTTGTTCGCGACAGGATCCGTTGCGCTCTAGAGTCTCCTTTCCTGAAAGCCTCACAATGCCTCAACATTATAGGCACCATGGTCTCCACAACTCCGATGGTGAGATGGGCACAGTGGAAGATGCGGCCCTTCCAGAAGGGGTTTCTTCAACAGTGGGACCCGAGATCACAAAACCAATTGATCCGGATAACGTCACACATGCGGGAAAGTCTTTCCTGGTGGCTACTAAGGAAAAATCTCCTCAATTGCCATTCCCTAGCTCCTGTATCTTGGATCACGATCACGTCAGACAACACAGGTTGGGGGGCTCTCTGCCTGAAGGAAGTAGCCCAAGGGAAGTGGGACTTTCCGTCCCAGAAAATCGTGTCCAATGTGCTGGAACTTCGCGCAGCCTTCTGTTCCCTACAAGCTTTTCTTCACCTGATAAAGGGGTCTTCAGTCCTCCTAAGGATGGACAATACGTCAGCAGTCTCGTACATCAAGAGACAGGGTGGTACTCGCAGTCTGTCTCTACTGAAGGAGGTGAATCCAATTATGTCTTGGGCGCAGACACACTTGAAGGATTTGACAGCGGTTTATCTCCCCGGATCTCAGAATTTACAGGCGGATTTTCTGTCAAGGACATCCCTCGACAACAACGAGTGGTCTCTCCACAACGAGATTTTCAGTTGGATCCTGTCACTGGATTTTTCACCAGAAGTGGATCTGTTTGCATCCCCATGCAATTTCAAGCTGGAGAAGTACTACACCAGATGTCGCTGTCCCCAGGCCTTCGGGGTGGATGCTCTAACGGATCAGTGGAGGTTTCGCAGAGCCTATGCCTTCCCTCCAATTCCAGTCATCCTCAAGTTTCTATCGAGACTCAGGTGGGAGGAAGTCGAGATAGTGGCAATAGTCCCATACTGGCCCAACAGGCCGTGGTTCCCATTACTGTTTCAGCTGAGCTTCCGGGATCCAGTTCCTCTTCCATCCAGATCAGATCTCCTGCTACAAGGATCAACTCCTCATCCATGTCCAACCCATCTACATCTGATGGCCTGGTTCTTGAAAGGGGAAGGTTGGAAGCGTTAGGTTGTCCAAGCGGAGCCATCTCCACCCTATTGAACGCTAGGAGACCAAGTACTAACAGAATCTACCAAAGGATATGGTCAAAATTCTCTGACTATACCACTTCGATGGACGGTTCTCCTAATAATCCCAGAATTCAGGACATTCTGGGTTTTCTTCAGACGGGTCTTGAGCTACCTCTATCTGTAAGCTCACTAAGAGTCCAAGTCTCGGCTATCTCCGCATTCACCGGGATATCCTGGGCCACTCACACTCTCGTCAGACAGTTTTTCAGAGGAGCTATCCGATTGAGACCTCTAAGAAAACCAAGATTCTCCAAATGGGACCTTCCGCTAGTTCTGGATTTTTTCTCAAACATACAGAATTCAGACCAACAACCAATCAAAGATCTTTCTCTCAAGACGGTCTTTCTAGTGGCCATGACTTCAGCGAAAAGGGTTTCGGAAATTGGCTCATTGGGATGTAAGGAACCTTTTCTTACGTTCTTCCCGGACCGGGTAGTCCTGATTCCTATGCTAGGTCACAAACCTAAAGTTACATCAGTCTTCCATGAGAACCAAGAGATCATCCTTCCCATCTTTCGTTCTTCTGAGGACTCTGAAATTCATCCTTTGGATGTTGGGAATGTATTAAAACAATATCTGGAAGCTACGGCATCTTTTCGGCAATCCGATCATCTATTTATTTCCTTTCACGGAAAGAACAAGGGAATGCGTGCTTCCCCTAGATCTATTGCAGCATGGATTGTACAGGCAATCCAAGGGGCTTATAAAGCGAAGGGTTTGGCTCCACCGGAAGCAGTAACCGCCCATTCTACTCGGGGCATGGCTACGTCGTGGGCGGCTGCCCGACACGTCTCTCCGGAAGTAATCTGCAGAGAGGCCTCTTGGTCATCACTGAATACATTTATGACGCACTACTGCGTGGAACCGGCTTCCTTATCGTCGGTTAATTTTGGTTTACATGTTTTATCTGTTGACAATGTCAATTAAAACTTTTTCTTTAACCAGCAATTTGCCCACCCGGGTGTGTATGGCTAGTTATTTCCCACACGTAGGCTGCCATGGAGTCTGTCAGGAAAAAGGAAAATTTATATGAAATACTTACCGTAATTTTCCTTTCCTGATGGACTCCATGGCAGCCGGAGTTCCCTCCCCTTTGCTGGAGTAGGCTATATTACGGAACACAGTCTATTGGGAGAAGCAAAGCTTTATGGGAGTAGGGTCCTATGAGGTATGAGAGGCGGGATTAACCCACACGTAGGCTGCCATGGAGTCCATCAGGAAAGGAAAATTACGGTAAGTATTTCATATAAATTTTCCTTTTTTACTCTGTTTCTGAATATGTTGTGCTGCATTTCTACTTTTTGGGACCATGGAGAGTGAATTTAGCCATCTAACCAAAAGTCAGCTCACAGCAGCAAAGATAAAGACATTTGGAGGGGACAGAGCAATAGGAGGTGCTTTAGGTCAAGAATACATACTTAAAAGGGATTTATTTTAACCCTTTCACTGCCAGGCCCTATGCTCCACTTTATAAATTTAGGTGGCCAGACCATTTATCCATTGCTTTTTTATTTTTCCCTTACAGCTTTCAAAGTTTGTAAAAGACCCTGATTATTAGGAGAGCACACAGAGTTCCCAGCATAGCTATAGAACTGACCATGGTGTGTTCTCCTTAGTGTGGTCAGTTTTTAATAGGAAAGCAAAGGGACTGGCAGAAACACCAGGGATTTCACATAAAGGAAGCAATACAAAGAACAGGAGACCTTCTCATACAAGCATGTGGTACAGCAGACACATCAGGAATATGAAGTATTGGAGTAACAAACACTAACGCGTATTGAGTTAATAAAATAACAAATGTAATTTTATTAATTTTTATTTATTTTTTAGGAAATTAAGAATACAAAGAGCCTGTAAAGGCTGCGAGGATAGGCAGAAATGCCTTAACAATACAAAACAGAACAATCAATATTTGGTGGCTTAAAGAGCAATAATAAACTGATAAATGTTTTAAAAAGAAAAAACTTGAAACAAACAGAAAACCGGATTCTAACACTTAAACCATGGGAGTGGAAGCAAGTCAGCCAAAGATTAAATGGATAACCTGGGCTGATAATTGGCAGAAAACCTAATCCATATAATAAAATAAAACAAAACTGTGAGATGTTCTAAAGCAGTGTTTCTCCACTCCAGTCCTCAATGTGCCCAAACAGGTCATGTTATGATCATTATTTTGCACAGGTGATTTGATCAGTTTCACTGCCTTAGTAATTACCACAGCTGTATCATCTGGGGAAAATCCTGAAAACATGACCTGTTGGGGCACCTTGAGGACTGGAGTTGAGAAACGCTGTTTTTTTTTTTCTCATAAATATTTTTTTATTTTTTCAAAAAAGGAAATTATAGCAAAGTTTTCATATATTGTATAAAAATTGTATCATTTGAAAATATACAGATATAAAGTAACAATTTAAAATGGAAAGAAATAATAAATTGAATACAATTAACCGATGTACAAGAGTTTCTAAGGATATATCATAGGCATAAAAGATCAATAAAAATTTTGAGGTAAGTAAGATGTAATCCAAGGAGACCATGTTTTCTCAAGTGTGTGTGTGTGTGTATATTACCACATACAATAGCAGCAAGTTTTTCGTTCGACATAAATCATTTTGTTTTTAACTGAAGTTGAATTGGGAGTAGAAGACCTAAAACATTTATTGAATATCGGAAAAGTGATTGTCACCGGCGCAAAAATAAGTTCTAAATAATACTATATTGACCTGCTGCAGTGCTGTATAAACCTTCTATGAGGTTTAGGTGAAAAAATTAGAAAGGTGTTGGTACTGCGCTGGTATATTAATGTGATATCAAAAAAATTTATAAGAAAACATTTTTTTAGTTTACCCAAAAAAAAAAAATTATTTTTTTCTATTTGACCCCTATAGTGATATAGTGTTAGGTCCAGTATAGTGATGTACGTGATGGGTCACTATAGAAACAGCTCTTGTGAACATATGTACTAGCTTGATGCTATGTGCATATGCTGTGCCATCAAAAAAAAAAAAAAGAATAAATAAATGAATGAATATGGCTACCCCAAATGATGTGCTTGTGAAACAATATTCCAAAGTGCTATAAGTGAGTCTATAAACTATTATGAATATACATGCCCAAGTGTGCGAACATATAAATAATGAATAATATTATTAATATATACAAATAATAATAAAGTGCGTTGGTGCCAAAAATTAGTTGTTCACAATTCATGTGCATTCATGCTGCAACACGTCCCCAGCGCCAGTTCACAAATTCCAGTCCAAACAGAAAGTGTTGCTGAGTTTAAATCCTGGTGCTATATTTCATGCATACAAGGTGCTGTCACTTCTTCCACCCGACAAAGATAAGTGCTACCACCACCAACTGCTGAAATGCAAACTCACCAGACCCCAGCTGGTAATGTGCCTCAAAAACTTATTCCGTTAAGGTTGGTGAGTCCTCTCAGGATGTTCCTCAATGCCTCAAAGAAACCAAGGGGCTCATCATGGTGAAATACGTTTAAAAATATATTTATTTAAAATTCATAATAAAAAACTACTCACAAGAGAGGTGCTTTAAAACCAGCACCTGGTGTCTTTGGCAGTGTCAGTCTTTTAGACAGCCGCTGACCAGCTTATTGTACGGGTGCGTTCCTGGCTCCTGCTGTACCTGTGGTCTCACTGGTTAAAATTACACTCCCCCTTGCGCTGTCCACATAGCTTCTTACGCGTTTCGCAGTTTTGCGTCTTCAGAAAGGCTTTTATGAAGACTCAAAACTGCAAACGCGTAAGAAGCTATGTGGACAGCGCAAGGGGGAGTGTAATTTTAACCAGTGAGACCACAGGTACAGCAGGAGCCAGGAACGCACCCGTACGATAAGCTGGTCAGCGGCTGTCTAAAAGACTGACACTGCCAAAGACACCAGGTGCTGGTTTTAAAGCACCTCTCTTGTGAGTAGTTTTTTATTATGAATTTTAAATAAATATATTTTTAAACGTATTTCACCATGATGAGCCCCTTGGTTTCTTTGAGGCATTGAGGAACATCCTGAGAGGACTCACCAACCTTAACGGAATAAGTTTTTGAGGCACATTACCAGCTGGGGTCTGGTGAGTTTGCATTTCAGCAGTTGGTGGTGGTAGCACTTATCTTTGTCGGGTGGAAGAAGTGACAGCACCTTGTATGCATGAAATATAGCACCAGGATTTAAACTCAGCAACACTTTCTGTTTGGACTGGAATTTGTGAACTGGCGCTCACCCATAATTGGGGACGTGTTGCAGCATGAATGCACATGAATTGTGAACAACTAATTTTTGGCACCAACGCACTTTATTATTATTTGTATATATTAATAATATTATTCATTATTTATATGTTCGCACACTTGGGCATGTATATTCATAATAGTTTATAGACTCACTTATAGCACTTTGGAATATTGTTTCACAAGCACATCATTTGGGGTAGCCATATTTATTTATTCTTTTATTTATTTTTGATGGCACAGCATATGCACATAGCATCACGCTAGTACATATGTTCACAAGAGCTGTTTCTATAGTGACCCATCACGTACATCACTATACTGGACCTAACACTATATCACTATAGGGGTCAAATAGAAAAAAATAACTTTTTTTTTTTTTGGGTAAACTAAAAAATGTTTTTCTTATAAATTTTTTTGATATCACATTAATATACCAGCGCAGTACCAACACCTTTCTAATTTATTGAATATCGTTGGTTTAATTTTAGCTAGACGTTGGGGAACCAAGTACCATTTCATGAGCAATTTATAGTTAGATTCAACTGCAGCTGTATTATAGAACAGTGGGAAGTCGTATACCAGATTTGTTTCCAATCATTGTCATCATTGTCACTGTTATAGGTTTACCAAGATAATTTTCCCATTTCAACCTGTATGAATGAGGTTTCTTTTTATCAATTATAGATGAATAAATCAATGAGAGAACTCCTTTTAGTAGCGTTTACAAAAATGTTCAAAAAGAGTAAAGGGTTTTAGATGGTAAGAAGATCCTATAGTTTGGATAACAAATTGTTTAATAAGGTACCATATATACTCGAGTATAAGCCGAGGCACCCAATTTAACAAAAAAAAATGGGAAAACTTATTGACTCGAGTATAAGCCTAGGGTGAGAAATGCAGTCAACAATGCCCATTTGCAGCCTCACTGTGCCCATTTGCAGCCTCACTGTCCATCTGCATGTTCAAGTCTCCCTACCTGCAGCCTTATGATCTCCGGCGAAGTGACATACAGTCCAGTCGGGCGCCGTGTAGTGTAGCAAAGCCCCGCCGTATCCTCGTCCATGGTGATGGAACACTGACTCGGTTTCCCAGCAGTGAGTCAGTGTTCAGCCTATCATGGACGAGGACAAGGAGAAGGCGGGGCTTTGTTACACTGCGTGGCTGCCGACTAGACTGTATGTCACAGCAGTGGAGATCGCAGTGCTGGGAGGACTCGAGTATAAGCCGAGGGGGCATTTTCAGCACAAAAAATGTGCTGAAAAACTTGTGTGATTATGGAATCCCAGTAGAAACCTTGGATTATGTATGATTGATAATAGGGGAGTATAAGAGGACATTAAGTCACCTTTAATTTTGTACGTATCCCAGCTTAACAAGAAATGATTGATAATGGGATTATCAATAGTATTTCAAATATTTTTTTTTTTGGAATCCAGAGAATAGAATCGATGGATAATAGGATCAATCTGGGAGGCCTCTAGGAAAATCCAGAGGGGAGGGTTGGAATAGTTATGATAACCGTAATCCTGATTTTTAAGAATGATTTAAAGTCTTTTCTCTTTTGAATAGTAGATGGTGCAAGATCAGGATAAAGTTGATATGTTTGACCTCTGTAAATTAAAGCGGATCTCCACTCTAAAGTGAAGTCGCGCTGATCGACACCCTCCCCCCTCCGGTGTCACATTTGACCAGTGGCGGCCCGCCCCTAAAGGGCGCCCGGGCGCCGCCCCCCCCCCCCCCCCCCTCCCCCAGTCAGTAAAAAAAAAAAAATTAATTTTTTTATTTTTTATTTAAACATGTCCCTTTAACCACTTCCCTACCGCGTCATTGTGAAATGACGGCGGCAGGAACCCCTCCTCTATCCGGGTGGACGTCATGTGACGTCCTGGGCTTTGTGGGGGGATATCTGAATGATGCCTGCAGCTAGAGGCATCATTCAGATATCCTTCTCTTCTGCCGGCGATTCTGCACAACGTAAGAATGATCATATCGGCGATTCCGCCGCTAGATCGTTCTTACAGGCGGCGGGAGGGGACATCCCCCCCCCTCCCGCCGCCATCCGGTGCTTCTCCGGGCTCTCCCGTGCCATCGGGGGCCCGGAGAACGAATCGTCCGGCGCTGGCAGGAAGCATAGAAATGACTCGTGACCAGATGGTCACCAGTCATCTCTATGACCGTCGGAGGACCCGGGCGCGATGTGATGACGTCACGCCCGGGTCCCCGTAAGTAAACAAAGCCGCAATTGCGGCTGCTAAGCCACAGCAAGCATGAGATCGGTGAATTTTTTTTCACCGATTTCATGCTTTCCAGCCTGGAGGAGAGATGTGCGGTCTTATTGACCCCGCATCTCTCCATAAAGAGTACCTGTCACACACATTCCTATTACAAGGGATGTTTACATTCCTTGTAATCGGAATAAAAGTGATAATAAAAAAAAAAAAAAAAAAAGTGTAAAAAAATAAATAAATATGTAAAAAAAAAAAAAAGAAATAAAAAATATTTTTTTTAACGCCCCTGTCCCCGGTAGCTCGCGCGAAGAAGCGAACGCACACGCAAGTCCCGCCGACATATGTAAACGCCGTTTAAACCACATATGTGAGGTATCGCCGCGTGCGTTAGAGTGCCAGCAACAATTCTAGAACTAGATCTCCTCTGTAAATCTAAACTGGTAACCTGTAAAAAATTTCAAAGCATTGCCTATGGAGATTTTTAAGTACCGAAGTTTGGCGCTATTCCATGAGTGTGCGCAATTTTAAAGCGTGACATGTTAGGTATCTATTTACTCGGTGTAACATCATATTTCATATTTTACAAAAAAATTGGGCTAACTTTACTATTTTGTTATTTTTTTAATTCATGAAAAAAATGTTTAAAAAAAAAAGGCGTTTGAAAAATTATTGCGCAAATAGCGTGCAAGATAAAACGTTTCAATGACCGTCGTTTTATTCCCTAGGGTGTCTGCTACAAAAACATATATAATGTTTGGGGGTTCTGCGTAATTTTCTAGCAAAAAAATTATGATTTGTACATGTAGGAGAGAAGTGCCAGAATAGGCCCGATATGGATGTGTGTATAACAGCCCTGTATGGAAGTGGTTAAGGAAAAAAAATTCCAAAAAAGAGTCCGGGCGTCAGGCGCCGGGAACAGTGCCGTATGGGTAGCGCCACGTCTGTGCAATCACGGGATTGCAGACGTGGCGCTACATTGACAGCCCAAAAATGCCTTTGTGGCGCGGTCCATCGCGCCACTTGCAAGCAAGTGGCGCGATGGACTGCATTGTTATGGCCGGGCGGGTGCATCCACTATTTGTGCTCGTTCCGTCCCGAAATCCGTGGAAGAACAGGAAGTGACGTCGGGACTCGGGGCGCTCAGTGCGAGTACAGGTAAGCTGAGCTATGCCGCCTGCCTCTGCTCCTCTGTAATGGACTGTTTTCTTTGTAAAGTTCGGCGGCAGCAGAAGCGGTCCACCCCCTTCTTTAAAGATTACCTGTGTTCCAAAAAAAATTTTATAGTGAATATTCGGCCGAAATCACTATAAAAAAAAATTTGGAACCTTTGGAAATTTTTTTTTTAGTGCACATTTGGCCGAATATTCACTATAAATTTTTTTTTGGAACATTTGGATTTTTTTTTTTTTAGTGCACATTTGGCCGAAATCGCGGCACCCCCTTCCCCCCCGCGGGGGGGGGGGGGGCGATGGGGGTGCCGCGATTTCGGCCGAATGTTCACTAGACATGATGAGCAATTAACCCAGTGCAGATGTAGGCTCATTGCAAGGGTGGATTTTTTTTAACATTTTCATGGATTAGGACTTAAATAAATACCACTTGAATAATAATAATAGCAATAATAATACTTTTATTGTGAATACAGTCTTACTCTTGGTATCTGCAGCTACCATTATGGTTGTTACAATGGTGAATTTTTATTAATGCACAGCAATCAGTTCTTTTGTCACCACTTCCATCACTATGGGTCTACTCACTGGTTCTTGATTTGAGTTCAAGGTGGATGTGCACATTGGCTTTCTATGAGTATGAGGTGGAATAGTATGCTAATTTCTCTCTTAACCCCCATTCACACCTAGGCGTTTTGTCGCCTGTAGTGTGACGCCGCAGCAGCCCCGAGACGCCGGAGGGATGAAAACACATTGCCCTCTATGGAGATGGTTCACATCTCCACGCCTGCCGCCTGCCGCCTGAAAAAAAGTCCCGGACCTTTTTTTCAGGCGGCTTTCGGCGTTCGGCATAGGAGATGTGAACCATCTCCATAGAGGGGGTGAGGCTGCATTCACAATCGCGGCGTTTTGTGGCCGCAAATCGCAGTACAAAACGCCGCGATTTGTACGCCTAGGTGTGAATGCAGCCTTATGGGAAAACAGATGGCAATAAATTCCGGACAAAGGTCATTATCCTTCCCTCTTTACCCAAAACCAAAAAAATAGAGTTTAACTGATAAAATAGACTTGAAGGGTAAGTAAAAACTTAAAAAAAGGACAGGCAACCATACCAGCTCTCTGGAAATAGCGGCCGGAACGCTCCTCTCCCTCCCCCTTCACTTCCTGGTTCCCTCACCGTGGATGGAGGGGGGAGCAGCAGGGCGACAAGCGATCGCTAGTCATCTGCTGCGGACGGCGCTGGACTCCAGGACAGGTAAGTGTCCTTATATTAAAAGTCAGCAGCTGCAGTATTTGTAGCTGCTGGCTTTTAATATATTTTTTTAGTGGCACATCCGCTTTAATGTCTGTCTGTCTTCTTGTTTTTTTCAATAGTAGTTCTTTAGTTTTATAAAAATTCAGTTTTATTACACTATCACGTGGTGGACTATTCTGAGAGGGTTTACCAGTGGCTCTATGAGCCTGATCAGTCTCCAATCTTTCAGGAGCAATTGAAGGACATAAATATCCAATTTATAGTAGCAGTGAGATTAGTAAATGACTCTGGAATGCCTCTAATAATTTGTAAATTATCATGTTTCATACACAGAGAGGTATTATCATCCAGCTTTATTGTGCAATCATTGAGACTGATCAATTCAATCGATAAATTATTATTTGTTTGGAAGTGGGGGGGAGAGAATGGAAGGGGCCAGGGAGTTAGGTGAGTCAGATTCTGTTTGCCCAAGGAGTTGGTAAGCTCAGCCCATATGTACCAGTCAGTGTATTGATAAGATTGCATGTGGGATGAGAGCCAGAGCCGGCCTGTCAATGGGACCCAATGGGACCGTTGGTACCAGGCAGCACCTCGGAGGGGGCGGCAATCCGGCGGCAGAAAGTTACAATACTAGCGCCGCGGAGCGGAGGAGAGCAGAGCGGTGCCGACTGCTCTGTCCAGAGTGATCAGGACATCAGGAAGAGGAGCCGAGGAGGCCACGGCTGCCCCGGCATTCACAGCGCGCCTCCGCGCCAAATTGCCCCGCAGTGTGCGTCCGCCCATCTCGAGTCCGCAGCGCGAGGGAAGTGTGGGGTTGAGGTCTGAGGACAAGGAGGAGAGAGAGCTGCCTGTGCGGTGCTGACTGTGCTGAGTGTGGCCGACCACCGACCGGACTGAGTCTGACTGACAGTGTGAGCCAGCCTCTCAGACTCTGAAAGAAACGGTAAGTTACAGTTCAGTAGCTGTGGCATGTGTGCTGGGGCCTGGGCAGCTTTTACTTCCTCATGGTACTGTGCATCATGCATCATGTGCACAGTGCTGTGCACTGTCTGTCTGCAAACTATTATTCATTAGTTTGTCCAGTGGCCTGAGCTGGTGCTCAATTTTTTTTTTTGGGGGGGGGCGCAAACGAAAAAAAAAAAAAAAAACGATTGAAGCCTCACTGTGCCCATCATATGCAGGCAGCCACTGGGCCCATCAATTGTCACCACTGTGACATGCCATCAAACGCAGCCACTGTGCCAGGCCACTGGCCCGCTGCTGTCAATCAAACCCAATGATGTGGGAGCCTGCTGGCGTGGCAGAGTCTTACTGTCTGTGGCTCCAGTGTTTGTTACTGCCAGGTAAGAGTTTGCTTGTCATTACCATAATTAAACCATCTCCTGTATTATTGTCTGCACACAGTCTCTGACCATCTCCTGTATCATTGTCTGCACACAGTCTTTGACCATCTCCTGTATATTTGTGGCGGGATCGCCTGTCTGTGGCGGGATTGTCTGCCTGCACCCTGCTGCCTGTCTGCGGCTCCAATGTCTGTTACCGTGTTAGCAGGTAAGAGCTTGTCATTACCATAATAAAACCATCTCCTGTATCATTGTCTGGACATAGTGTCTGACCATCTCCTGTATCATGGCCGCGCAGTCTCTGACCATCTCCTGTATCATTTTCCACACACAGTCTTTGACCATCTATTGTATCATTGTCCGCACATTCTCTTTTAAAGGTTCTTAGGCATTTATACAGTTAATTTTTATCGCTTGAATTATTTTTCCCATTATGGGCATGAGTGGGGCTTCACCCTTTAGTTTTGCCTAAGGCCTCACAAAGTCTCGAGTCGCCTCTGTTTGTTTGTGGGCATAATGATGACAGTTATTGCATTAAAAAAATCCCTAAAAATAAAATTATTTTCTCGACCCATTGGGATAGAGCCAACATTTTTACATCCCTTCAGTTTGCACAATTATTGCAGGCCTTCTGCCTCATTAAAATAAACAAATATGGGTTTACTCACTGTAACTAAGCATCTCCCTATGAGCTTGCATTATAAATGTTAAAGTGGAGTTCCACCCAAAAATGGAACTTCCACTTTTTGGAATCCCCCCCCCACTCCGGTGTCACATTTGGCACCTTTCAGGGGGGAGGAGGGAGCAGATACATGTGTAATACAGGTATTTGCTCCCACTTTCGGGTATAGATCACCTTAGTGATCGAGGTGACCTACGCCACTTCCAGCGCCTACTCTGTCCTCCCCCACTGTCTTCTGGGAGACACACAGGTCCCAGAAGACAACAGGGACCAGTAAGGACACGCAGCGCGACTCACGCATGCGCAGTAGTGATTGCAGCTTCACTTCCTGATTCCCTTACCGAGAATGGCTTCGGCTGGCGACATTGCGGGCGCCCTGGACTGGACATATATTAAAAGTCAGCAGCTGCAGTATTTGTAGCTGCTGTCTTTTTATATATATATATATATATATATATATATATATATATATATATATATATATATATATATATACAGGTGGTTCTCAAAAAATTAGCATATTGTGATAAAGTTCATTATTTTCTGTAATGTACTGATAAACATTAGACGTTCATATATTTTAGATTCATTACACACAACTGAAGTAGTTCAAGCCTTTTTATTGTTTTAATATTGATGATTTTGGCATACAGCTCATGAAAACCCAAATTTCCTATCTCAAAAAATTAGCATATCATGAAAAGGTTCTCTAAACGAGCTCTTAACCTAATCATCTGAATCAACTAATTAACTCTAAACACCTGCAAAAGATTCCTGAGGCTTTTAAAAACTCCCAGCCTGGTTCATTACTCCAAACCGCAATCATGGGTAAGACTGTCGACCTGACTGCTGTCCAGAAGGCCATCATTGACACCCTTAAGCAAGAGGGTAAGACACAGAAAGGAATTTCTGAACGAATAGGCTGTTCCCAGAGTGCTGTATCAAGGCACCTCAGTGGGAAGTCTGTGGGAAGGAAAAAGTGTGGCAGAAAACGCTGCACAACGAGAAGAGGTGACCGGACCCTGAGGAAGATTGTGGAGAAGGACCGATTCCAGACCTTGGGGGACCTGCGGAAGCAGTGGACTGAGTCTGGAGTAGAAACATCCAGAGCCACCGTGTACAGGCTTGTGCAGAAAATGGGCTACAGGTGCCGCATTCCCCAGGTCAAGCCACTTTTGAACCAGAAACAGCGGCAGAAGCGCCTGACCTGGGCTACAGAGAAGCAACACTGGACTGTTGCTCAGTGGTCCAAAGTACTTTTTTCGGATGAAAGCTAATTTTGCATGTCATTCGGTAATCAAGGTGCCAGAGTCTGGAGGAAGACTGGGGAGAGGGAAATGCCAAAATGCCTGAAGTCCAGTGTCAAGTACCCACAGTCAGTGATGGTCTGGGGTGCCATGTCAGCTGCTGGTGTTGGTCCACTGTGTTTTATCAAGGGCAGGGTGAATGCAGCTAGCTATCAGGAGATTTTGGAGCACGTAATGCTTCCATCTGCTGAAAAGCTTTATGGAGATGAAGATTTAATTTTTCAGCACGACCTGGCACCTGCTCGCATTGAAGCAGTCATTTCTGCAAAAGGATTCCTGACCAAGTATTGAGTGCATAACTGAACATAATTATTTGAAGGTTGACTTTTTTTTATTAAAAACACTTTTCTTTTATTGGTCAGATGAAATATGCTAATTTTTTGAGATAGGAATTTTGGGTTTTCATGAGCTGTATGCCAAAATCATCAATATTAAAACAATAAAAAGGCTTGAACTACTTCAGTTGTGTGTAATGAATCTAAAATATATGAAAGTCTAATGTTTATCAGTACATTACAGAAAATACAGAAAATAATGAACTTTATCACAATATGCTATTTTTTTGAGAACCACCTGTATATGTATTTTCTTTTTAGGTGGACCACCACTTTAATAACTGTTATTTTATTATGTTGACAATTATCCTTTCAACAAACTGACATTCACCTGTTTTATGGGAGATCCAAAATTCCAGTGGGTTTTTAGCGTGCACATGTCCCAGAGCAATATGAATGTTAATTATACTCTGTAAATAGTTGTATGTTGGTTAAATTTAAAAAGAGAAGGATTTAGGTGTTTTTGGATGACTGTAGACTGTATAGCTGTTGAAAAAGGCAAACTAGCTGTTGTCTTATTTTAAAAAGTGAATAGGTCTAAGGCAGGGGTTGTCAAACTTTTGCCCTCCAGCATGACTACATCTCTCATACTCCCCTGACAGACTCTTAGCTGACCAGTATTATGGAAGATGTAGGCCATTAGCAGCTGAAGGGCCGCAGTTTGACAACCCCTGGTCTAAAGTCTCGTACACATGGTACGATTGTTGAACAACCAGTTGTCTGATTTTTGTCAAAAGGGCATGTGCCAGGATCTTGTCTTGCATACTAATGTTACACACATTGTGCCACAAACATGAACGTAGTGACGTACTATGAGAAATTTAAGCTCTTGAGCGCCACCTTTTGGGCCCCTTCTGCTAATTTCGTGTTTGGTGAGCATTAATTCCGAGCATGCATGTTTATACTTTCAACTTTTGTGTGACGGATTTGTGTACTGACCATCCGAAAATCTGACGTGGAGCTGTCGTTTGACAAAAATGTACTAGCCTGTCATCTAACATTTGTGATCCTAAAATTGGACAATTGTCAAAAGGAGAGTACTAACGGTAAGAATTTCATACAACAGTCTGTCAATGGACAATCAATTCCCTTCCAAAAATCAAACCGTGTACGAGGCTTAAGAGATTAGAGCATAATTTTGCATCAATGGTAACACTGCAGTGTAGTTTTATGCACCAGTAGAAAAGGACATACTGGAAATTGAACAGGTTCAGTCACTGGTTATCACAAGTACACAGGCAAAATAGCAAGTGATTTGGGGGGTAATGTAGCATGTGATTTGTCCTCCTGATACGGAGTGGCATAGCCTTTTTTTTTTGACAGCAGTATACAGTAGCCATGTCTGATGGAAAGAAACGCATACGTCTTTCTGGTGCACAATATGCAAAGGTTCGAGCAAAAAAGGAGACTTTTTTTACTAAAGCAGAAAGGAGCCATGCTGAAATTTATTAAGCCAGGGAGTCAAGACAAATCTCCTATGGAGCAGGAGCTTCCATCTGAGGAGCCAACTGTTAACTCAGATAGTGAGACCCTTGGTGAAATGAGTCCTACTGCAGCCACATCAGTACCTCAAAATGCTGAAGCTGTACATGTTCTGGAAGAGGAAAGTCCAACGGATGTGAGCAGGGTGGAGGAGCTGGTTCCTGGTGGTGACTCTGATTTCAATTCTTCATTTCTAGAAGACCCAGGGCTTTGGCCAAATATGACCATTAAACTTAGGGACTTCCTGGTAACATAAAGTCCACACCAGGTAAAAAGTTTCAGCATTCCAAAAGACAAGTCTAAACGCAAAAGAAGCTTTTACCGGATGCATTATTGGCTGACATTACCTAATATGGAGAAAGTGGAGAGACCGTGGCTGATGTACTCAAAAAGCAAGAATGCTGCATATTGATTTTGCTGCAAGGGTTTCCAAAAGGAACTAATTGCATCTGCTTTAAGTTCTAAAGGAACAAATAACTGGCAACATCTGCGTAGGATTTTGACATGTCATGAGAAGACCCCATCTCACGAGAGAGCATTCCATAGCTGGCTAGAACTGCGTACAAGACTACAGTTAAAGTCTACCATAGATGCAAAACATCAAGAGAAGTTAGAAGCGGACACTAAGCACTGGGAAAATTTACTAAAAAGGCTCATTGCCATTATTCGTGTCCTTGCTACTCAAAACCTAGCACTGCGTGGTACATCAGATAAGCTGTTTGAGCCAAACAATGGTAATTATCTTAAAATTGTGGAGTTGATGGGAGAATTTGAGACAGTACTTAAAGAACATCTCAGAAGAGTAACCAGCAAAGAAACCCACATTCACTATCTTGGCAAAACTGTTCAGAATGAAATCATCCAGTTATTGGCAGGACAAATCAGACAGACAATTGTGGGAAACCTGAACACTGCAAAATATTACTCTGTAATTCTTGACTGTACACCTGATATAAGCCATTCTGAACAAATGACTTTAATTGTGCATTTTGTAACAGCAACAGACTCAGGTGTAAATGTCAGAGAACATTTTTTGGGGTTCATCGACATAGATGATACTACAGGATCTGGGATGACAAAGATACTTCTTGAGAAGCTTGAGGAAATGGGAATTGATTTTAAGGATATGAGAGGACAGGGATATGGCAATGGAGCGAATATGAAGGGAAACAACAGTGGTGTACAAACACGAGTGCGAATGTTAAATCCCAGAGCCTTTTTTGTCCCGTGCAGTTCCCATTCATTGAACTTGGTGATCAGCAATGATGCCTCGGCATGTTTTGAAGCTTCTGAATTCTTTAATGTAATACAAAGTGTATATGCATTCTTCTCTGCATCTACCCATCGTTGGCAAATCTTAAAAGGACAACTTGGACATTCACGGATTACAGTGAAACCACTGAGCACCACACGATGGGAGAGCCGCATGGAAGCAGTGAAAGCAATCCGAAACCAGATTGGAAAAATTTATGATGCCATAACTGCTGTTATGGAGGATGGTACTTTAACAGAAGCTGCTCGTTGGCAAAACACTGGCAGAGTGCAGAGGAATTAGAAGGAATATATGACATTTTACATTTATTTGTGGTCTAGTGTTGTGGCATGATGGACTGTTCCATGTAAACATTGCAAGCAAAAGACTGCAAGGGATTGATGTAGATATTTCTGCAGCAGTTCAACAACTCCAGATGACAAAATCATTCCTCCAGACTTATAGATCAGATGAGGAATTTGAAAAGGTTTTGAAAAGTGCAGAAAAGATGGCAGAGGAACTTGATATTGAGCCGGCTTTTCATTTTGCAGACGTTCGAGATCGCCGCAGAAGAACCCATTTTGACTATGAGGCAGAGGATGAAAGCATCATGCCCCGTACACACGATCACTTTTTGTGATGAAAAAAAAAATTCATTTTTCATCATGAAAAAAACAAAATTTTTCCAACTTCATCATTAAAAATGATGTTGCCCACACACCATCGTTTTTGAAAAATGATGAACAAATCGACGGCACTCTAAAGGGGAAGTTCTATTCGCCTTGAGGCTGCTTTTATCTGGTTACTTGTTAGTAAAAGACGATTCGTGCTTTTTTGTCTGTTACAGCGTGATGAATGTGCTTACTCCATTATGAATGGTAGTTTTACCTCCCGTCTCATAACTTGCTTCTGGGCATGTGCGGGTTTAAAACATTGTTTTAGCCCACACACGATCATTTTTTACAACACGAAAAATTACATTTTCAAAAATGACATAAAAAATTGAAGCGTGTTCGAATTTATTTTTTGTCGTTTTTCAGAAGACAAAAAACGATGTGAAGCCCACACACGATCATTTTAAATGACGTTTTTAAAAATGTCATTTTTTTTTCATCACAAAAAGTGATCGTGTGATCCTAAACAACAGATGAAAGTTCATTTTTTTTTTCAAGTTCTAGACTCTGCTATCCAGTCACTGGAAGAACGTTTTTTACAGCTCCATGAACACAGCAATGTCTTTGGGGTGCTCTATAACATCCCCAAACTCAAGGATGCAATACCTGAAGACCTACTCCAGCAATGCCAAAAATTAGAAAGCGTTTTGTCCCATGATAAAATGCGGGATATCGATTTAAATGATCTAGCTCTATCAAAATATGTCCCTGCAGACTTGTCGCCAAAGGGCGTGCTGGAGTATATCTGCACAAACAATCTGACTACCGTTTTTCCAAAGGCCTTCATAGCTCTGCGCATACTATCAACACTCCCTGTGACCATTGCTATTGGAGAGCGAAGCTTCTCAAAGCTGAAGCTAATAAAATCATACCTGCGCTCCACAATGACACAGGAAAGGTTGGTGGGCCTGGTGACCATATCCATTGAACACGAACTAGCCCAAACTGTAAACCTGAAAGAAGCAGTATCTTTATTTGCAGCCAAGAAGACACGTAAAGCACAATTTTAATTCGATCTGTGGTTGATTACAATATAGTTGATGTTGTCTGTTTATTGATATATAGTTAAGTGCAATATTGTTGTTGTTGTTGTTCTTGTCTGTTGTTCATGACACACAGTTTTGCAATATTTAAGCTATTTATATAAATAAAGATATATATATATATAAAACAAAATAACACTGGAGTTTGTGGTTTGAACTTGAACGTAATGGTATGTCATGTAATTCTGCATATGGTAAATCTGCTTTTCTGATAAATTAGATTTTATATCATGATATAAAACAATGAATGTGGGGGGCCTTTTGGTGGGCGTTATTATTATATATATATTTTTTGGGGGGGGGGCAGCATTTCATTCTTGGTCCCAGGCAGCACCATGTCTTGGGCTGGCACTGATGAGAGCTCTACTGGAGAGAATTATTCCATAAAGTGTCACCATCTGGCGATTAAAGTGGATTTAAAGTTCTGGATAATGGTGTCTGATTTCTTTTAATTTGAAGAGAGCCATCAGAGCCCATTTCACTGCATCTAAATGTGGCAGATGTGAGTCCATTAACTGGTCAAGACCCAGACCAATATGCAGGTTAAGGACCCGTCCCCTTTTTGCGATTCAGCACTGCATCGATTTAACTGACAATTGGGCGGTCGTGCGACGTGGCTCCCAAACAAAATTGGCGACTTTTTTTTCCACAACTAGCTTCCTTTTGGTGGTATTTGATCACCACCTGCGGTTTTTATTTTTTGAAAACAAAAATAGAGCGACAGTTTTGAAAAAAAGGCAATATTTTTTACTTTTTGCTATAATAAATATCCCCTAAAAATATATAAAAAAAAAAGGTTTTCCACAGTTTAGGCCGATATGTATTCTTCTACATATTTTTGGTAAAAAAAATCGCAATAAGCATTTGGTTTGCGCAAAATTTATAGCGCTTACAAAATAGGGGATAGTTTTATTGCATTTTTATTTTTTATTTTTTTTACTACTAATGGCGGCGATCAGCGATTTAAAAAAAAAAATCATGACTGCGACATTATGGCGGACACAGCAGAAATTTTTGACACATTTTTGGGACCATTGTCATTTTCACAGCGAAAAGTGCTATAAAAACACACTGATTACTGTGAAAATGACACGGGCAGTGAAGGGGTTAACCAGGAGCTGTAGGGGTTAAGTGTGTACTAAGGGAGTGTTCCCTAACACAGGGAACAGACGATCAGTGACGGCCACACTAGGAAGAATGGGGAAGGATTGTTTACACTTACATGTCCCCGTTCTTCCTCCCTGTGACCTGATCGCGGGACAGCGCCGGCGATCGGGCCTGCTGTTCCCACGGGGACGGTCACGGAGGAGAGGACCAGGTCGCGAGCGCGCCGGCGGTGGCACGCTGCGCAACCCACGGCTGGGCTCTTAAAGGGGACATACATGGACGCCCTTGTGCCCAGCCATGCCATTTTGACAACGTGTATATCGTCGTGTGGCGGTCCTTAAGTGGTTATGGTAGACGTCCATTGTTGGAGAAGGCTGTGTTGAGTCGGTTGATTCCTCCTATCTAAAAATGTAGAGCTTAGGGTCTTTGAAGATGTTAAATAAATTGGAGGACTTGGTCCAGGAAAATGGAGACTGATGGGCATTCCCATAGCTGGTGAAATAGGGTAGGCAGCACACCACAGGCAGGTTGATTGTCTTCATTGTCCGTACGGAAGGGGTAGTATTCACAATGAATGATTTTAAATTGGGTTTTACGCTAAGACTTGAACTACTACAGAGCAGAGCCAGAATCTTTTCAGGAACATCCTACTTGCCAAGAACCGATATCCATGTTTAAAATTAGCTGGGTGGGTACTTTGCTGCTAGATGAGTGGTAAGATGAGTGCAGATATCCAAGATTGAGTAGTGGTCACGGTGCAGCACTACCTCAATGAAGGATGTCGGATGTAAATTTTAAATTGAGCCATTTTACGAACTGGTGAGAATCAAACATGCAAAAAACGTATCTCAAAATGGCAGCGAAAGGGTTGAAGAGTTTAGTGTCACTTTAATGTAACATTTATACCAAACCCATCTTATATGTGGCCTTAGGTATGGCCCATACATCGTCTTGAGCATTAAACCCAGTGTAGCGCAAAAGGATTAGGGCCACCTTATCTTTTGTTGAGGAGGTGGGCTGGATGGAATATAATGAATGGAAACGTGGAGCTTAATGAGGAATTTGTAGTTCATTTAAGACTTGCTTTTCTTTTGATTCAATAAACCAAACTCTGCAGTAGGTAATTTCCTTGAATAAAGTCACATTAGTGTGAAAATTCTTGCAGGTCCTTGCACTCCGCCAATGGTAAATCTAATGGAAATTGTATAGTATATGCTAACCTTAATTCTTTCGTATAGGAGTTGCTTACTTTTTCATGTTTACCACTATGCTTTTATCCTTCATAATCATGCTATTGTGTTTAAATAGGGCATGCCAGACTTTCAGCACGTTTCGGGTCCTCCGCCTGGCAATTTCAATCCACCTCCAAGTATTCAAGAACCTTGGAGGAACCCACCACCACTCCAGCCTGAGCGTGAGCAATTCTTCATTGGAGGTACATGGTTTTATTGCTCTCTTGTCTTCAGTGATTGATAGAGCTCAAGAATAAAGAAAAATTCATTATGTTCCCAAACCAGTCCATATATGGGAGATTTCTTATCACTTCTGTCCCTCTGACCCAGTCCTCAAAAAACACCGTAAGTCTTGCTGTGGCAAAAGGTAAAGCCGTACCTGTCCAGAACTTCTTTACAGCCTTTTCCATCATGTACATTCTAGGTAGACACTCAGGTGGAATTTCTCAGCTGGCAGCGCCTTGAGACTGGGCAGTGGCCTCCACCCCTGGAATAAATATTTCTTGCTGTAGATGGTTAATGATGGGGCAACCATGGGTAAGCGTCTGCAACAGGGCATTTATTGTGTATGGGTGGCAGAGCCTATTGAACTTTAAAAGCATTTGTTAGCTCATCAGTAGGGGTGGTAGCTGCTAAAGGAGAAAGTCCTGCCACTACATACTGTATTTATTGGCGTATAACACTCACTGTGCCTGTGTGTTATACGCAGGGGGCTGTGTAAAGTTTTTTTCCCTGAAACTTAAAGTTAGGGTGCGTGTTATACGCTGATAAATACGGTATATATTGGCACATATTTAATTTGAATGCATTTGCCTAGCTAAATGATATTTAAAGCAAAGCCCCACCCAAAAGTGGAACCTCTGCTTATCTGTACACCACCCCCCAAACGGGTACCTGTTTTTGACAGGTATCCTTCCCCACTTCCGGAAGACAGCTCTGCGGCACTGTCCCTCGGATGTTTGGTCTCCTTCCGCCACCGCCGAATAACAAACGGCGCATGCGCCGTCCCGTGGACGCATCCCAGTGCGCATGCTCAGAATCACGTCGGAACGAATGCCTAACATACGACGGATCACTGCCTACGGCGTGAACGTAACCTACGCCCAGCCATATTCACGTACCCCATATATGGGGAATAACTTTACGCCGGATGTACGACTAACGCAAACCGCGTATATTATGCGCCGGGCGCAAGTACGTTTGTGAATCGCCGTATTTCCCTCATTTGCATATTTGAATAGAAAATCTATGGGAGCGCCACATGCATCCAGCGTAAATATGCGCCCACGATAAGCCGGCGTAGGCAAGTTACGTCGGTCGGATGAAGCCTATTTTTAGGTGTATCTCAGTTTATGGGCACGGCGCATAGATACGACGGCGCATATTTGCACTTAAGCGGCGTATCTCGAGATACATCGGCGTAAGTGCTTTGTGAATCCGGGCCTAAAAGTTTGCTTGGAAGAGAGACAAGTTCTTTGTACATAAATAAGAAAAAACAAGCTGCGTGGACAATCAATAATGAAGAAGATCTCCAAAGAGAATGTAGAACCCAATCTTAGTGAAATTCAATGAAAAATTAGTCCTCAAATATAAAATTGAGTCTCTGTGACAAAAATAACTGAAAAGTGATTCAAAGAGTGATCGTCTCTCTCAAGATGTGCTGCTCCTCTAGAGGAAACAAATGGTGTCAAAAACACCACGAAAGGTGACCAGATAGTAAAGAGGATCCTCCACCATAGTGATTATCAGCTTCTTACCAGATGAGAAGATCCCAATTAGAGATCTTCTGTGAGCCTGTGGCTATGAACCCAGCCTAAAGGTTTGTCTGGCAAGGATGTCTTCACCCCAAATCTCTCGGATCCTCTACCGCTCAGGACGATGTTGATCACACCCAAACAAAAGGAAAGGAAAAAAGGGCGCACATAGCGTAATCCAATAATAGATTTAATAAAATAAGAAAATTAAAAACACACTCACATTTGAGTAGATATAAAATCGCGTATAAAAAGTTCTGTAGCCGGCCGGCTAACACAGCCTGTTCACTCCGGGACTCAGTGTAACGCAGTGGCGTCAGCACGCCGCTTTACCCTACGCCGTTTCGTCTTCGTAGACTTCGTCCTGGGGCACGAGCGGCGTGCTGACTCACCGCTATTTATATCTGCATTTTACAAAAGGGACTGCCCCCTTCTGAGCTCCCAGCTATCCTATTACCAAAACAGCCATTTTGGATAAGGGAAAAACAATTATATGTTGGCTCCATGTGAATAGAAGCAATTATTTTATCTCTCAGTGAATAGACTGGTTTATTAATAATGAAATTATAAAAATAATAATAATAATAACTTTGAAAGCCTAACAGCTCCAAAGCTTACATTGTGTGCTTGAATAAAAACAGTGCTTTGCCCATATTGGCCCAGGAGGAGGAACCTACGGATCCTATTGGTGGCCAGGCGAGCAGGTGTCATCAAGATCTGGTCCCCTGAATCCGAGGGCCTGGAATCAAAGCCTTACCTTAAGGTACCAGGATCCCCCCATTCCGATTGGAATCTGTGTCTGAGGATCAGCAAGCTGCCAGCATTTCCTCTCCAACCACCCGGTCATGTGACTGATCACATGACCGGATCGATTCCCTATGTGAGTCTATGGGCTGATGTGTAGGCGCGCCCATCTTAAGTGAGGGAAAACTGCCCACACTACAGCGTGTAGCGCCGCAGATACTGCACGCTCCTCCCACCAAGATGACACTCAACGTGCACCTCTCTCACCACCCCCACCCGCCCACCGAAAACAGCAACAATCGGCCGGGGGAGGCAGTGACAGGAAGCTTAAAGTTACATTATAGAAGTGGGCAAATGTTGCCCATACTTCCCTGGGAGAATTGTGCTGTAAAGACCAGCATATCAAGACCTAAGCCGATAACATTAATAGTTAGCCCAAAACAAATTGTGCTAACATATATTGTCTTGAGTGCCAGAAAATAAAAATGAAAAAATATATATTAATTGTGAACAAAATATTAGAAGAACTTTAACAAGACATTCTCCAATTGAGAGTGTGTTAGGCTCCATTCACATCTAGGCGGACGAAATCGCGGCGTTTTGTCGCCGCAAATCGCGGTACAAATAACGGCGTTTTGTACCGCGATTTGCGGCGATAAAACGCCGGTATTGTCCGCCTAGATGTGCCCCAGATTGACCCCCTCTATGGAGATGCTTCCCATCTCCTAGCCGAACGCCGAAAGACGCCTGAAAAAAAGGTCCGGGACCTTTTTTCAGGCGGCAGGCGTCAAGCGTCCGGCGTGGAGATGTGAACCATCTCCATAGAGGGAAATGTGTTTCCAGCCCTCTGGCGGCAGCGGCGTAGCGCTACAGGCGTAAAAACGCCTAGATGTGAATGGGGGCTTAAGAGGTTCAACAATTCTTAATACTAGGGAAAGGAGAATATTAAATATAAATAATGGTCATCTCCAGTGGGGACTTCTCTTAGACTAACATTTGCATAGGATGTGAATATCAATCCACGCCGTATATTGCCCCCTACTGGATAAGTGTTCTTTGTACACTTACTGAGGAAAATATGATGGTTTGCACAATATTTTCATCTGTGTTTACTAGTTCTCAGATTTTTCAGAAGTTGAATCTTCAGTCTTCAGCAGCATAAAAAGTGTTTTAAAACACTTTCTGGTATTAGAGAATTTTTTTCTCCCACTCAAATGGTGACCTCATGCTAATTGATAGCATCAAAAGCACAATAATGGAAAGAATCCTTTTGCATTAAGGAAGATTTTTATTTATTTTTTTCTGGTCAAGACCTGTTCAGCTTTGACATGCTGGAGGATGGACCAACAGATCCTAATGCTATTGTGTACCCAATAAACATTAGGTGTGTCTTTAACATGAAAGGTTAATTAAAAAAAAATTCTAGGCCATTTAATTCTTGGCAAAGTACTTTTTTCAGTAGAAAGTTTACCTTTACATTACAGATAAAGTTGTTTTACACAGGAACACTGTTAGGTTAATTGTCTAGTGTTGTAATGGTAATGATTTGTCAAATGTTTTTAATAGGCTGACAATACACTGAAGTTGATCACCACCAGCAGGTTCCTCCGCAGAGAATTGTCTCCCAGCAAAGGCTTCAGATGCAGCACCAGCGGCCACAGATGCAACAGCCGCAGCGGCCACAGATGCAACAGCAGCAGCAACCACAGATGCAACAGCAGCAACAGATGCAGCAGAGGCCACAGATACAGCAGCAACAGCGCCCACTGATGCAGCAGAGGCCGCAGCTGCAGCAACCACAGATGCAGCAACGGCCACAGATGCAGAGGCCACAGATGCAGCAGCAACAGCGCCCACTGATGCAGCAGAGGCCACAGATGCAACAGCCGCAGCGGCCACAGATGCAACAGCAGCAGCAACCACAGATGCAGCAGCAACCACAGATTTTTTAACTCTCAAACTTACTTTGAGGAGGGGGAAAAAACTGGTCACATGTTGGCTATGATAGCTAGGTCGCAGCAGCCACCTCAAGTGGTACACAGTATTACGACATCATCGCAACTGACTGTCACGGTCACGCCCTCTATATTGAAGGAGTTTTACTCCTTCTACCAAGATCTATACTCCTCTAAGGTGACATACACAGTAGATGACTTGACGCGTTTTTTGGAGTCCATTACACTCCCTCAACTTAAGGAGACGAATAGGGAGCGCCTTAACGCAACGGCCACAGATGCAACAGCAGCAGCAACCACAGATGCAGCAGCAACGGCCACAGATGCAGCAGCAACCACTGATGCATCAGCCGCAGCGGAAACAGATGCAACAGCCGCAGCAGCCACAGATGCAACAGCCGCAGCAACCACAGATGCAGCAGAGGCCACAGATGCAACTGCGCCCACTGATGCAGCAGAGGCCACAGATGCAACAGCCGCAGCCGCCACAGATGCAGCAGCAACCACAGATGCAGCAGCAACCACAGATGCAGCAACAGAGGCCACAGGTGCAACAGCGCCCACTGATGCAGCAGAGGCCACAGATGCAACAGCCGCAGCGGCCACAGATGCAAGAGCTGCAGCGGCCACAGATGCAACAGCCGCAGCGGCCACAGATGCAACAGCAGCAGCAACCACAGATGCAGCAAGGGCCACAGATGCAGCAGCAACAGCGCCCACTGATGCAGCAGAGGCCACAGATGCAACAGCCGCAGCGGCCACAGATGCAGCAGCAACCACAGATGCAGCAGCAACGGCCACAGATGCAGTAGCAACCACAAATGCAGCAGCAGAGGCCGCAGATGCAGCAGCAACAGAGCGCCCCCTGCTGCAGCAGCGGCCACAGATGCAACAGCCGCAGCGCCACAGATGCAACAGCCGCAGCGCCACAGATGCAACAGCCGCAGCAACGGCCACAAATGCAGCAGCAACCACAGATGCAGCAGCAGAGGCCACAGATGCAGCAGCAACAGCGCTCACTGATGCAGCAGAGGCCACAGATGCAACAGCTGCAGCGGCCACAGATGCAACAGCAGCAACCACAGATGCAGCAACGGCCACAGATGCAGCAGCAACCACAGATGCAGCAGCGGCCACAGATGCAACAGCCGCAGCAACCACAGATGCAGCAACGGCCACAGATGCAGCAGAGGCCACAGATGCAGCAGCAACAGCACCCACTGATGCAGCAGAGGCCACAGATGCAACAGCCGCAGCAGACACAGATGCAACAGCCGCAGCGGACACAGATGCAGCAGCAGCAACAGATGCAGTGGAGATGTAAATTCCCCCTTCAGGCCCAGTTTTCCTGTCATTCTCTGACTCACTCTACGTTCTCTCGCATAGATTTCGCCCTGGTTAATGACTTGACGCTCCCCTTTGATCCAGTGGTGACGTATTTGGCCAGGGGCCTGTCCGACCACTCCCCGGTGGAAGCTTTCCTTGGACTTCCATAAAGTATGTCTCCCTATGCATTGGAAAATGAACCCCTCTTGGCTCCAATTATTTACTGATGCAGAGAGCATGCGGATGCAGATCCAATACTTTTTGGACGATAACAAATCATCAGCTGCGCCTGGAGTGGTATGGGACACGCTAAAAGCCTTTATTAGGGGGATGTGTATAAAATAAATCAGGTTCTTTAAAACGAGGAGTAGGCCAATGATGCTGAGAGGGCGGTGGAGAAAGCAGAGGAGTTGTATTTGCTGGACCACACTCCCGAACATGGGAGGAAGTGGATAGATGCACAAAAACTTTACCGCACTATTAATTTACAGCAAGCTGACTACAAGAGATTTTTTAACTCTCAAACTTACTTTGAGGAGGGGGAAAGAACTGGTCACATGTTGGCTATGATAGCTAGGTCGCAGCAGCCACCTCAAGTGGTACACAGTATTACGACATCATCGCAACTGACTGTCACGGTCACGCCCTCTACATTGAAGGAGTTTTACTCCTTCTACCAAGATCTATACTCCTCTAAGGTGACATACCCAGTAGATGACTTGACGCGTTTTTTGGAGTCCATTACACTCCCTCAACTTAAGGAGACGAATAGGGAGCGCCTTAACGCAGCGGCCACAGATGCAACAGCAGCAGCAACCACAGATGCAGCAGCAACGGCCACAGATGCAGCAGCAACCACAGATGCAGCAGAGGCCACAGATGCAGCAGCAACAGCGCCCACTGATGCAACAGCCGCAGCGGAAACAGATGCAACAGCCGCAGAGGCCACAGATGCAACAGCCGCAGCAACCACAGATGCAGCAGTGGCCACAGATGCAGCAGCAACTGTGCCCACTGATGCAGCAGAGGCCACAGATGCAACAGCCGCAGCCGCCACAGATGCAGCAGCAACCACAGATGCAGCAGCAATCACAGATGCAGCAGCAACCACAGATGCAGCAGCAACCACAGATGCAGCAACAGAGGCCACAGATGCAGCAGCAACAGCGCCCACTGATGCAGCAGAGGCCACAGATGCAACAGCCGCAGCGGCCACAGATGCAACAGCCGCAGCGGCCACAGATGCAACAGCAGCAGCAACCACAGATGCAGCAAGGGCCACAGATGCAGCAGCAACAGCGCCCACTGATGCAGCAGAGGCCACAGATGCAACAGCCGCAGCGGCCACAGATGCAGCAGGAACGGCCACAGATGCAGTAGCAACCACAGATGCAGCAGCAGAGGCCGCAGATGCAGCAGCAACAGAGCGCCCCCTGCTGCAGCAGCGGCCACAGATGCAACAGCCGCAGCGCCACAGATGCAACAGCCGCAGCGGCCACAGATGCAACAGCCGCAGCAACGGCCACAAATGCAGCAGCAACCACAGATGCAGCAGCAGAGGCCACAGATGCAGCAGCAACAGCGCCCACTGATGCAGCAGAGGCCACAGATGCAACAGCTGGAGCGGCCACAGATGCAACAGCAGCAACCACAGATGCAGCAACGGCCACAGATGCAGCAGCAACCACAGATGCAGCAGTAGCGGCCACGGATGCAACAGCCGCAGCGGCCACGGATGCAACAGCCGCAGCGGCCACAGATGCAACAGCCGCAGCAACCACAGATGCAGCAACGGCCACAGATGTAGCAGCAACAGCACCCACTGATGCAGCAGAGGCCACAGATGCAACAGCCGCAGCGGACACAGATGCAACAGCCGCAGCGGACACAGATGCAACAGCAGCAGCAACCATAGATGCAGCAGCAGCAACAGCCACAGATGCAGTGGAGATGTAAATTCCCCCTTCAGGCCCAGTTCTCCTGTCATTCTCTGACTCACTCTACGTTCTCTCGCATAGATTTCGCCCTGGTTAATGACTTGACGCTCCCCTTTGATCCAGTGGTGACGTATTTGGCCAGGGGCCTGTCCGACCACTCCCCGGTGGAAGCTTTCCTTGGACTTCCATAAAGTATGTCTCCCTATGCATTGGAAAATGAACCCCTCTTGGCTCCAATTATTTACTGATGCAGAGAGCATGCGGATGCAGATCCAATACTTTTTGTACGATAAAAAATCATCAGCGGCGCCTGGAGTGGTATGGGACACGCTAAAAGCCTTTATTAGGGGGATGTGTATAAAATAAATCAGTTTCTTTAAAACGAGGAGTAGGCAGTGGGCCAATGATGCTGAGAGGGCGGTGGAGAAAGCAGAGGAGTTGTATTTGCTGGACCCCACTCCTGAACATGGGAGGAAGTGGATAGATGCACAAAAACTTTACCGCACTATTAATTTACAGCAAGCTGACTACAAGAGATTTTTTAACTCTCAAACTTACTTTGAGGAGGGGGAAAAAACTGGTCACATGTTGGCTATGATAGCTAGGTCGCAGCAGCCACCTCAAGTGGTACACAGTATTACGACATCATCGCAACTGACTGTCACGGTCACGCCCTCTACATTGAAGGAGTTTTACTCCTTCTACCAAGATCTATACTCCTC
This sequence comes from Rana temporaria, assembly GCF_905171775.1. Classification (NCBI taxonomy): domain Eukaryota; kingdom Metazoa; phylum Chordata; class Amphibia; order Anura; family Ranidae; genus Rana; species Rana temporaria. The sequence continues at coordinate 73,505,479 of NC_053493.1, forward strand.
TAAGGTGACATACCCAGTAGATGACTTGACGCGTTTTTTGGAGTCCATTACACTCCCTCAACTTAAGGAGACGAATAGGGAGCGCCTTAACGCAGCGGCCACAGATGCAACAGCAGCAGCAACCACAGATGCAGCAGCAACGGCCACAGATGCAGCAGCAACCACAGATGCAGCAGCAGAGGCCACAGATGCAGCAGCAACAGTGCCCACTGAAGCAACAGCCACAGCGGAAGCAGATGCAACAGCCGCAGCGGCCACAGATGCAACAGCCGCAGGGGCCACAGATGCAGCAATGGCCACAGATGCAGCAGAGGCCACAGATGCAGCAGCAACTGCACCCACTGATGCAGCAGAGGCCACAGATGCAACAGCCGCAGCGGACACAGATGCAACAGCCGCAGCGGACACAGATGCAACAGCCGCAGCAACGGCCACAGATGCAACAGCCGCAGCGCCACAGATGCAACAGCCGCAGCAACGGCCACAAATGCAGCAGCAACCACAGATGCAGCAGCAGAGGCCACAGATGCAGCAGCAACAGCGCCCACTGATGCAGCAGAGGCCACAGATGCAACAGCTGCAGCGGCCACAGATGCAACAGCTGCAGCGGCCACAGATGCAACAGCAGCAACCACAGATGCAGCAACGGCCACAGATGCAGCAGCAACCACAGATGCAGCAGTAGCGGCCACGGATGCAACAGCCGCAGCGGCCACAGATGACACAGCCGCAGCAACCACAGATGCAGCAACGGCCACTGATGCAGCAGAGGCCACAGATGCAACAGCCGCAGCGGACACAGATGCAACAGCCGCAGCGGATACAGATGCAACAGCGGCAGCAACCACAGATGCAGCAGAGGCCACAGATGCAACAGCCGCAGCGGACACAGATGCAACAGCAGCAGCAACCACAGATGCAGCAGCAGCAACCACAGATGCAGCAGCAGCAGCACCCACTGATGCAGCAGAGGCCACAGATGGTACACAGTATTACGACATCATCGCAACTGACTGTCACGGTCACGCCCTCTATATTGAAGGAGTTTTACTCCTTCTACCAAGATCTATACTCCTCTAAGGTGACATACCCAGTAGATGACTTGACACGTTTTTTGGAGTCCATTACACTCCCTCAACTTAAGGAGACGAATAGGGAGCGACTTAACGCAGCGGCCACAGATGCAACAGCAGCAGCAACCACAGATGCAGCAGCAGAGGCCACAGATGCAGCAGCAACAGTGCCCACTGATGCAACAGCCACAGCGGAAACAGATGCAACAGCCGCAGCGGCCACAGATGCAACAGCCGCAGCAACCACAGATGCAGCAATGGCCACAGATGCAGCAGAGGCCACAGATGCAGCAGCAACAGCACCCACTGATGCAGCAGAGGCAACAGATGCAACAGCTGCAGCGGACACAGATGCAACAGCCGCAGCGGACACAGATGCAACAGCCACAGCAACGGCCACAGATGCAACAGCCGCAGCGGCCACAGATGCAACAGCCGCAGCAACGGCCACAAATGCAGCAGCAACCACAGATGCAGCAGCAGAGGCCACAGATGCAGCAGCAACAGCTCCCACTGATGCAGCAGAGGCCACAGATGCAACAGCTGCAGCGGCCACAGATGCAACAGCTGCAACGGCCACAGATGCAACAGCAGCAACCACAGATGCAGCAACGGCCACAGATGCAGCAGCAACCACAGATGCAGCGGCCACGGATGCAACAGCCGCAGCGGCCACAGATGCAACAGCCGCAGCGGCCACAGATGCAGCAGAGGCCACAGATGCAGCAGCAACAGCACCCACTGATGCAGCAGAGGCCACAGATGCAACAGCCGCAGCGGACACAGATGCAACAGCCGCAGCGGACACAGATGCAACAGCAGCAGCAACCATAGATGCAGCAGCAGCAGCAACAGCCACAGATGCAGTGGAGATGTAAATTCCCCCTTCAGGCCCAGTTTTCCTGTCATTCTCTGACTCACTCTACGTTCTCTCGCATAGATTTCGCCCTGGTTAATGACTTGACGCTCCCCTTTGATCCAGTGGTGACGTATTTGGCCAGGGGCCTGTCCGACCACTCCCCGGTGCAGCTTTCCTTGGACTTCCATAAAGTATGTCTCCCTATGCATTGGAAAATGAACCCTTCTTGGCTCCAATTATTTACTGATGCAGAGAGCATGCGGATGCAGATCCCAATACTTTTTGGACGATAACAAATCATCAGCTGCGCCTGGAGTGGTATGGGACACGCTAAAAGCCTTTATTAGGGGGATGTGTATAAAATAAATCAGTTTCTTTAAAACGAGGAGTAGGCAGTGGGCCAATGATGCTGAGAGGGCGGTGGAGAAAGCAGAGGAGTTGTATTTGCTGGACCCCACTCCCGAACATGGGAAGAAGTGGATAGATGCACAAAAACTTTACCGCACTATTAATTTACAGCAAGCTGACTACAAGAGATTTTTTAACTCTCAAACTTACTTTGAGGAGGGGGAAAAAACTGGTCACATGTTGGCTATGATAGCTAGGTCGCAGCAGCCACCTCAAGTGGTACACAGTATTACGACATCATCGCAACTGACTGTCACGGTCACGCCCTCTATATTGAAGGAGTTTTACTCCTTCTACCAAGATCTATACTCCTCTAAGGTGACATACCCAGTAGATGACTTGACGCGTTTTTTGGAGTCCATTACACTCCCTCAACTTAAGAAGACGAATAGGGAGCGCCTTAACGCACCTCTCACCCTTGAAGAATTCCAGACTGTGTTGGCCACCTTCCCAAATTCAAAAGCCCCGGGCAATGATGGATTGCCAATTGAATTGTCCAAAAAGTTTTGTGGAGTGCTCCTACCGGAGCTTCTCCATACGCTTAAAAATGCACTTGACTCAGACATCTTGCCCAGATCTATGTATGAAGCTGTAGTGGTAGTAATATTGAAACCAGGGAAGGAACCTAACAAGCCCGATTCGTACAGACCTATCTCACTGTTAAATACGGACCTGAAACTACTCACTAAAGTGATTGCCATGCGACTCTCGGTGGTGGTGACTGCACTGGTACATTCGGACCAGTCTGGTTTCATACCAAACAGATCTACGGCAAATAACCTGCGACGACTGTTCCTTAATATGCAGATCCCCATTGATAACCAGGGACAAAGAACTATACTCTCGTTGGACGCCGCTAAGGCTTTTGATAGCGTGGAGTGGGAGTATTTGTGGAAAGTTCTGGAGAAGTTTAATTTGGGTGAGGGTATAATTTCTTGGATTAAACTACTATATAAAGCACCAAAAGCGTGCATCCGGATAAATAATACCCTTTCACCTTCTTTTGATTTACATAGGGGAACGAGGTAGGGCTGCCCCCTGTCCCCTTTGCTTTTCGCCCTGGCCATAGAGCCTCTGGCGGCTGCTATAAGTGGGAGTCCAGACATACAGGGTTTTAGGCGGGGAGAACTAGAAGATAAATTGGCACTATATGCAGACGATGCGCTGCTGTTTCTGGGCGACATGTCTGCATCCCTGACCCACCTTATGGAACTGTTTCACACCTTCGGAACTTTTTCCGGCTTTAAAATTAACTGGGATAAGTCCACTCTTCTTCCATTGGATCCGCTTCTGGGACCTTTGCCGCAGATTGCTAACCAGATTAAAATTGTGGATGAATTTAAGTACTTCGGTATTATGGTCCATCCTAATTTAGATCAATATATTAAGTTGAATGTGGAACCCATTCTTAAAAAATTTCAGGAAAAAACAACTAGTTGGATCAAGTTGCCGCTGTCCGTTGTCGGGAGCTGCAACTTGATCAAAATGATCTGGAATCCTCAGTTACTTTATGTGCTCCACAATGCCCCAATCTGGATTCCTGCCCATGTGTTTAAGAAATGTAATACCATATACCGTGCACTAATATGGAGAAAGCAGGTCCCAAGAATTAAACTGGAAACTTTACAGGAGATCGGGAGGTCTAGAAGTACTGAACCCATTTTATTATTTTGTTGCGGCACAGCTACAACACCTGGCAGGATGATTATGTCCAGAGCCCTCGGACCCCACTAGAAACATAGGGGCAGATCCACAAAGAAGTTACGCTGGCGTATCTATTGATACGCCGCGTAACTTCTAGTTTGCTCTGGCGTATCTTTGTTTTGTATCCACAAAACAAGATACGCCTGAAGCTGTGCTAGATCCGACTGGCGTACGTCTTAGTACGCCGTCGGATCTAAGGTGCATATTTACGCTGGCCGCTAGGTGGCGTTTCCGTCGATTTCCGCGTCGAGTATGCAAATTAGCTAGATACGGCGATCCACGAACGTATGTCAGGTCGGCGCATTTTTTTACGTAGTTTCCGTAAGGCTTTTTTCGGCGTATAGTTACCCCTGCTATATGAGGCGTATCCTATGTTAAGTATGGTCGTCGTTCCCGCGTCGAATTTAGATTTTTTTACGTTGTTTGCGTAAGTCATTCGCGAATAGGGCTTTGCGTAGAATGACGTTCACGTCATAAGCATTGGCTTGTTGCGGGTTAATTTCGAGCATGCGCACTGGGATACCCCCACGGACGGCGCATGCGCAGTACAAAAAAACGTAATTTACGTCGGGTCAAGACGTATTTACATAAAACACGCCCCCATCACATCTATTTGAATTGCGCGCACTTACGCCGCCAAAGTTACACTACGCCGAATCTTTCAGGATTCCAAAAATACGCTGTAAGTTACGGCGGCGTAGTGTATCAAAAATACGCTACGCCAGACGGAGAGATGCGCCAGGGTACGTGGATCTGGCCCACAGTGTGTACCCAGGTAACTGGGGATAACCTGGTGGAATGCATAGAGGCGGGGGAACTGGTTGCTATGAACCCCATACTCAAACAGCTAGCTGCAGAACCGCCCGTATTTCTACCTCTACGGGAGGATCTCCTTTCGCAGGGCCCAGTCCTCTGCCCACAGGTACACAGGTGGAGGCTAGCAGCGTGGCATCTGAGGAAGCCATACTGAAATCCAAAGGGTTTTTTGAAGGATTAGTTGCCACCCTCCTTAACAGTAGGAAAAAGGAGACTCGCAAAATCTACAAGAAAGTTTGGCTTTGTTTCAACAGATGGTGTGTAGATTGCCCCTGTTCAGTACAGAGCCCCACGGCTGTCCTAGAATTTCTTCAGTGTGGAGCAAAGGACTTTCAGTTAGCACCCTCAAAGGGCAGGTTTCGGCGCTTAGTGCATATTTGGAGAAACCTCTGGCCACCAACCCTTGGGTAGTCAGGTTTTTTAGGGCACTATCCAGACAGAGACAGGCTCAGGGTCCACCCTTCCCCAGCTGGGACCTATCTCTGGTGCTACAAACCCTGACGGGTACTCCCTTTGAGCCCTTAGACAGATGTTCTCTCAGGGAATTGACCTTAAAAACTGTGTTTTTGGTTGCAGTGACCACTGCTAGGAGGGTCAGCGAGTTAGAAGCCCTATCGATCAGACCCCCTTTCTGTATTATTTTTACGGATCGGGTCGTTTTTAAGACCGATCCAGCCTTTACCTAAAGTGACTTCAAGGTTTCACAGAAGTCAAGAAATAGTGTTACCTTCCTGTTGTCTCAACCCCTCAGGGGAAAAAGAAGCTTTGTTTCAGTTTTTTAGATGTCAGGAGATGTATCCTGCATTACTTGGAGCTGACAAAACTATTTAGAAGGTCAGACTCATTATTTGTTTTGTTTTCTGGAACCAGGAAGGGGTACAGAGCGTCTCGACGCACTATTGCCAGATGGCTTAGAGTAACCATTGGGCTAGCATATACTTTGGCTGGTAAGGAGATCCCTACAGGGATAAAGGCACACTCTACTCGAGCATTGGCAGCTTCTTAGGCAGAAAAGGCTGGAGCAACGCCGGAACAGATTTGCAAAGCAGCAACATGGTCCAGCTACGCCACTTTCGTAAAACACTACAGAGTGGACCTGGTGTGGGCAGGCGAGCAAGCCTTTGGGCGAAAGGTTTTGCAAGCTGTAGTCCCACCCTAGCTGGTAAGTGCTCGATTATCCACTCAATTGTGGGCTGTCCTGAAAGACGGAAGGGGAAAAATAGAGTTACGCTTACCGGTAACGTCTTTTCCAGTAGTCTTTCAGGATAGCCCTGGTTACCCACCCGGATAGAGGAAGTCTCATTCTAAGACCAGGACATGACATTGATATGTAATAGTATGTTATTTACATGTTCTTGTGTCTCCCCAGCTGACTGGAGGTGCTCTTGTAAGAACTGAGGTCTGGCAGGGGAAGTGAGAAATTTATGGGCTGGCGCAGTGTTTCCTGAAGGAAGAGGAGGAGTCTATCTCTCAATTGTGGGCTGTCCTGAAAGACTACTGGAAAAGACGTTACCGGTAAGCGTAACTCTATCCCCTCACTTAAGCAATGGGCAGATGACAACACGCAAGGGAGCTGGGATAAAAGGGTGGAATGAGTGCAGTAGGGGCAGTCCTAGCAAAGTTTTTTTAATCTAGTGTCTAATCACCTGAAGGTAGTCTGCTTATAACCATGGTCCATGAATACAAGCCCTGTGTCCTGTACTGTACTCCAGTAAGTCAGAATTACCATTTTTGTTGTGACATACACTTTTAAGGATGCAGTTCTACTTTTGTTCCCACCAAATTGTAGCCCACTGTCTACTCTTTAGTTTTATTTTACCATGTTCAAATTCAACACACTCTACACTTAGCAGCTGATGGATAAAGGGAGCCGATGTGAATTACAATTAAAGGGAGATGGTATCTTTAGTAAAGACAATTATACAAATTTTACTGCAGCTTAACCACTTTAGCCCCGGGCCTGTTTTTCAGAGTCGGTGTTTACGAGACAAAACCATTTTTTTTTTGCTAGAAAATTACTTAAAACCCCCAAACATTATATATATTTTTTTCTAACACCCTAGAGAATAAAATGGCAGTCATTGCAATACTTTTTGTCACACCGTATTTGCGCAGCGGTCTTACAAGCGCACTTTTTTTGGAAAAAAATCACTTTTTTAAATTAAAAAATAAGACAACAATAAATTTGGCCCAATTTTTTTTATATATTGTGAAAGATAATGTTACGCCGAGTAAAATGATACCCAACATGTCAAAAATTGCGCCCGCTTGTGGCATGGCGTCAAACTTTTACCCTTAAAAATCTTGATAGGCGACGTTTAAAAAATTCTACAGGTTTCATTTTTTGAGTTACAGAGTAGGCCTAAGGCTAAAATTATTGCTCTCGCTCTAACGATCGCGGCGATACCTCACTTGTGTGGTTTAAATACCGTTTTCATATATCGGCGCTACTCGCGTATGCGTTCACTTCTGTGCGCGAGCTCGTTGGGACGGGGCGCTTTAAAAAATTTTTTTTTACTTTTCGCATTTATTTTTATTTATTTTAAAATTTTTAAAACTGAAAAAAAAAAAAAAATATCACTTTTATTCCTATAACAAGGAATGTAAACATCCCTTGTAATAGAAAAAAGCATGACAGGTCCTCTTAAATATGAGATCTGGGGTCAAAAATACCTCAGATCTCATATTTGGGCTTAAATGCAAAAAAAAAAAAAAAAAAAAAAATGGAAATGTCATTTTTTCAAATGACAAAAAAAAAAAATGTTTCTTTAAGACGCTGGGCGGGACTGACGTTTTGACGTCACTTCCGCCCAGCAGAGCTATGGGGACGGGTGAAGGAGATTTTTCCTTCAGTCTCGTCCCCGCTCAGCTGCCGGATGGTCGCAATCTCCTCCGCCGCTACCGACGGCTACGGTAAGCGGCGGAGGGCGCGGGAGAGGGGGCCCCTCTCCCGCCACCGATAACGGCGATCTCGCGGCGAATCCGCCGCGGAGACCGCCATTATCGTTAACACGGCCGCCCACAGAAGAGATGAATATCTCGATTGTGGCAGCAGCTGCTGCCGTTACCGAGATATTCATCTCTAAAGTGAGGACGTATAACGACGGTGGGCGGTCGGCAAGTAGTTAACCACCAGCCAGAATGTGTAATTATGTACTACTGCTCAGTCCTCATACAGTGCCTTGAAAAAGTATTCATATCCTTTTTTGTCATGTTACAACTAAAAACGTAAATGTATTTTATTGGGATTTTATGTGATAAACCAACACAAAGTGGCACGTAATTGTGGAAGGAAAATAAACAAACAAATATCTGGAAAGTGTGACGTGCATTTATTTGTATTCAGCCTCCTTTTATCTGATATCCATAACAAAAATTTAGTGCAACCAATCGCCCTCAGAAGTCACATAATTAGTAAATAGAGCCCACCTGTGTGTAATGTAATCTCTGTATAAATATAGCTGTTCTGTGAAGCCTTCAGAGGTTTGTTAGAGAACCTTAGTGCGCAGACGGCATCATGAAGGCCAAGGAACAGACCAGACAGATCAGGTATAAAGTTATGGAGAAGTTTAAAGCAGGGTAAGGTTATAAAAAATATCCCAAGCTTTAACCACTTACCATCAAATGACGTCCAAAAATTGTCCGAAGTGTCCGCCATAATGTCACAGTCACGGAAAAAATCGCTGATCGCCGCCATTAGCAGTAAAAAAATTTTTTTTTTATAAAAATGCAATAAAACTATCCCCTATTTTGTAAACACTATAAATTTTACGCAAACCAACCGATAAACGCTTACTGCGATTTTTATTTTTACCAAAAATAGGTAGAAGAATACGGCCTAAACTGAGGAAAAATTCATTTTTTTTATATATTTTTGGGGGATATTTATTATAGCAAAAAGTTAAAAATATTGAATTTTTTTTGAATTTTTTTCAAAATTGTCGCTCTATTTTTGTTTATAGCGCAAAAAATAAAAACCGCAGAGGTGATTAAATACCACCAAAAGAAAGCTCTATTTGTGGGGAAAAAAGGACGCCAATTTAGTTTTTTGTGAGCCACGTCGCACGACCGCGCAATTGTCTGTTAAAGCGATGCAGTGCCGAATCGCAAAACCTGGCCAGGTCCTTTAGCTGCCTAAAGGTCCGGGTTTAAGTGGTTAAAGAGGACCTGTCACACACTATTCCTATTACAAGGGATGTTTACATTCCTTGTAATAGGAAAAAAAGTGATCGAAAAAAAAAAGTGTAAAAAATAAATAAATAAGTAAAAAAAAAAAAAAAAATTATTAAAATGCCCCTGTCCCCGGTAGCTTGCGCTCAGAAGCGAACGCACACGTAAGTCCCGCCCACGTATGTAAACGTCGTCCAAACCACACATGTGAGGTGTCGCCGCGTGCGTTAGAGCGTGTGCAACAATTCTAGCACTAGATCCCCTCTGTAACTCTAAACTGGTAACCTGTAAAAAATGTAAAGCGTCGCCTATGGAGATTTTTAAGTAACAACGCTTTGCGCCATTCCATGAGTGTGCGCAATTTTAAAGCATTACATGTTAGGTATCTATTTACTCGGCGTAACATCATCTTTCATATTTTACCAAAACATTGGGCTAACTTTACTGTTTTGTTATTTTTTAATTCATGAAACCATTTATTTTTTTACAAAAAAAAGGCGCTTGAAAAATTATTGCGCAAATACAGTGCAAGATAAAAAGTTGCAATGACCGCCATTTTATTCCCTAGGGTTCTGAGTAATTTTCTAGCAAAAGAATGATGATTTGTACATGTAGGAGAGAAGTGCCAGAATAGGCCCGGGAAGGAGGTGGGTTTTAAAGCTCGGTATTGAAGTGGTTAAAGGGGTTGTTCGTTTTGCTCAGAAGTTGCTCTATTTCTTCTCTGTTCTGTTCACTTCCTACTTGTCTGATTGTTACTCACCACCGTGAAGGGAGGCTTTACTGCGGTGGTCAGTGACGTGCTCACCCCCTCCTGGGAACTACATCTGTGCAGCAGGACGCTCTCTACGTGTTAGAGACTTCAAGGAGGTGTGAATTACTGGGCGTGCCGCAATCCATACTGGGAAATGTAGTTCTTACATGAACGAGTGCCGCAAACCAGGAAGTGAATGAGAGAACAGAAACTAGAACGCCTGAGGTGATATAGATGAAGGAATTTAATAGGTATTTACTCGCTTTTTAACAGAATCATTACACTATTCTGTCTGTCTACCTTGCAGACATTAATTTTAGGCAAAAAATGTTTTTCCTTTAAAAGGAGCACTGTTCAATCCACCATCCGAAAATGAAAAAAGATGGAAAAACTGCAAACCTACAAAGACACTGCCGTCCACCTAAACTGACAGGCTGGGCAAGGAGAGCATTAATCATAGAAGCAGCCAAGATGCCCATGGTAACTCTGGAGGAGCTGCAGAAATCCACAGCTCAGGTGGGAGAATCTGTCCACAGGGCAACTATTAGTCGTGCACTCCACAAATCTGCACATTAGGGTACAGGGCACGGGGCACAGCGCACATCAGGGTACAGAGCCCAGCACATCAGGGTACAGAGCCCAGCACATCAGGGTACAGGGCACGGCACATCAGGACAAGGCACATGGCACATCAGGGCATAGCACATCAGGACAGGGCACATGGCACATCAGGGTACAGGGCACAGGACACAGCACATCAGGGTACAGAGCCCAGCACATCAGGGAACAGGGCACATCAGGGTACAGAGCCCAGCACATCAGGGTACAGGGCACGGCACATCAGGAAATGGCACATCAGGGCATAGCACATCAGGACAGGGCACATGGCACATCAGGGTACAGGGCACAGGACACAGCACATCAGGGTACAGAGCCCAGCACATCAGGGTACATGGGGCACAATCGGGGCACATTAGGGTACATGCGGCACATCAGGATACATGGGGCACATCAGGGTACATGGGGCACATCAGAGCACATGGGGCACATCAGGGTACATGGGGCGCATCAGAGCACATGGGGCACAATCAGGACACATCAGGGTACATGGGGCACATTAAGGCACATCAGGGTACATGGAGCACATTCAGGGTACATGGGGAACATGAGGGTATAATCAGGATACATGGGGCACATGACATCACAATCGGGGTACATGGGGCACAATCGGGGCACAATCAGGGTACATGGGGGCACAATCAGGGTACATCAAGACACAGGGTACATGGGGCACATTCAGGGTACATGGGGCACATGAGGTCACAATCGGGGTACATGGGGCACAATCAGGGTACATGTGGCACAATCAGGGCACATGGGGCACAATCCGGGCACATGGGGTACAGGTCAGCGTTTACTTGTTGTCTTTTTTCTTCACATGCAGAGTAGCGCAGGAAGCGTCTCTGTCATAAGTTCACTTTTCTGTCTCACGCTGCGGCTGCTCCCGCCCCCCCTCTTCTTGTCTATCCCCATTTGCTTGTGATATCACCTGGGATGGACGAGAACAGAGGGGGGGCGCCGGGGGGCGGGAGCAGCCGCAGCGTGAGACAGAGAAGTGAACTTATGACAGAGACGCTTCCTGCGCTACTCTGCATGTGAAGGAAATCTACTCCCCCCACTTCCGCGGCACCCTCTGCCCTGCCTGCGGGCCATTTATAACCGGTCTGCGGGCCGCAAATGGCCCGCGGGCCGGTACTTTAAGACCACTGGTTTAGATCAAAGCATATTTATGTGTTAGAATGGCTCAGTCAAAGTCCAGACCTAAATCCAATTGAGAATCTGTGGCAAGACTTAAAAATTGCTGTTCAGAGACGCTCTCCATCCAATCTGACAGAGCTTGAGCTATTTTGCAAAAAAGAATGGGCAACAAATGTCACTCTCTAGATGTGCAAAGCTGGTAGAGACCCAAAAAGACTTGCAGCTGTAATTGCAGTGAAAGGTGGTTCTACAAAGTATTGACTCAATGGGGCTAAATACAAATGCAGGTCACACTTTTCACATTTATTTGTATAAAATTTTCCCTCCACTTCACAATTATGTGCCACTTTGTGTTTATCACATAAAATCCCAGTAAAATACATTTACGTTTTTGGTTGTAACATGACAAAATGTGAAAAATGTCAAGGGGTGTGAATACTTTTTCCAGGCACTATATGTTTGTAAACTTCTAGATTGGGTCGGTTTAGAGGATATGTCAAGACGAAATTAGGATTTTTTTTTTTTTTAGATTGGGAAGTAACCATTGAGGCTTTTGCAAGGGGGATCAAATTTCACTTCAAGTTTTTTTTTTTTTTTTAGCTCAAATAAAATTGTCAACCCCTAATAAAGTATTATTGATTAACCACTTAAGCCCCGGACCAATATGCTGGCTAAAGACCCAAGGGGTTTTTACAGTTCGGGACTGCGTCGCTTTAACAGACAATTGCGCGGTCGTGCGACGTGGCTCCCAAACAAAATTGGCGTCCTTTTTTCCCCATAAATAGAGCTTTCTTTTGGTGGTATTTGATCACCTCTGCGGTTTTTATTTTTTGCGCTATAAACAAAAATAGAGCGACAATTTTAAAAAAAATGCAATATTTTTTACTTTTTGCTGTAATAAATATCCCCCAAAAACATATATAAAAAAAAAATTCTCCTCAGTTTAGGCCGATACGTATTCTTCTACCTATTTTTGGTAAAAAAATATCGCAATAATCGTTTATCGGTTGGTTTGCGCAAAATTTATAGCGTTTACAAAATAGGGGATAGTTTTTTTGCATTTTTATTTTTTTTACTAGTAATGGCGGCGATCAGCGATTTTTTTCGTGACTGCGACATTATGGCGGACACTTCGGACAATTTTGACACATTTTTGGGACCATTGTCATTTTCACAGCAAAAAATGCATTTGAATTGCATTCTTTATTGTACAGTTGCAGTTTGGGAGTTAAACACAGGGGGCGCTGTAACATTTAGGGATCACCTAGTGTGTGTTTACTAGTGTAGGGGGGTGTGGCTGTAGGACTGACACCATCGATCGAGTCTTCCCTATAAAAGGGATCACTCGATCGATGTGCCGCCACAGTGAAGCACGGGGAAGCCGTGTTTACACACGGCTCTCCCCGTTCTTCAGCTCCGGGGAGCGATCGCGACGGAGCCGCTAAAAACAAATAGCCGCGCCGTCGTCCCGGATCGCTCCCCGATCGGACCCCCCACCCACGTCTAGCAGAGGACGTACAGGTACGTGGATGTGCCTGTCCGTGCCATTCTGCTGACGTAAATGTACATGAGGAGGTCGGGAAGTGGTTAAAAGGCAAACCTAGTGATCAGTGAGATCTGCAACATGTGGGGGAATCTCAGATTGAGGGGGAAAGTTCTTGAGTCTGTTAATAGTGATACAATAAGAGTTTAGCCATTACACCTTTACTTTTGCCCTTCTTCATAGTACCTTGGGCAATATAAAAAAAGGCAAGTATGTACAGAGTTGATTAGCGCACAAATGCAGGAATGTGGTGTGCTTTCATCATTGGCCATCAGTCACTCTGGACTCCTATTAATAAACTGCATTACTGTAGAGTGGAGATGGTTGCTTATTAGAGTTCCCAGACCGAAAAAAGGTTATTTGATGCTTATTATTTTCATCCAGAGGAGACATGAGCACAGAATAATAAGTCTTTGCAGTTTACCATTAATATTCCTGCTTTGCAGTTGACGACATTTTGATTCTTGAGAGGAGCGCTCAAGTTCAAGGTCAGCCACTTGGCTTGTGGTGTTCATTATAAGCAATTACTGTGTGACAAATGAGTTTGAGATCAAGCTTTAAAATTGTGTAAGAAAAATCAATAGTTCTAATGAAACCTTTTCAGGTCATTTACCACACTACCTTTTGTTAGTTTGTCAGCAGAGAACGAGATAAAGCGATCTGACAGAAAGGCTCTCTGTTATCCCCATAGTTGTTTCATCCTGTGTTTATGAAGGGCTAAAAACTGTTTCTGTGCGTGTCTATACTACTGATCGGCCCATTTGTGTCGAGAGAGAAATGGTAGTAGCGTAGCCAGTGATTGCAGAAATTAGCTATAATTGGTGAGGTATAAAGCCATATGTTTTCTTTCCCTTAAAGTTCCCAGATGAGGACGAGGAGACCAGGAAATACAGCTTAAAAATCGAAGAACAGAAGCGTTTGAGAGGAAATTTTAAAGCAGAAGGAACTGCGTCGCCAACAGCAGCAGCAACAGGCTAGCATTGCACAATATGTTTTCTATGTTCGATTATCAAAAAAAAATTAACTGATTAAAAAAGAAAAAAAAAATGTCTGTTTTATCAGTTTAGATGTGGCTCCATCCTGAACTGGCAAACTCATTTTTAAATTATGTCTGTATACCTGTCAACCAAATACAACTAAGGCCACGGAGGACTGAAAAACACCAGTGGGTTCCACTTTATGTTTTTTATGTCTATTTAATAAATGATGATTTGTGAACAAGCTTCCAGTGCTGAATATCTGATTGCATTTACCCTTTTGAAGGATACCGACACCTTCAGTGCACTAGGAGGAAGTACAAGTAGGGGTAGGCTGCATACTTTTGTCTTTTCACAAAACAAATGATGGTAGGCAGCTGAAGGTCCAAAGGCCAGAGATGACCAAAGTCACGGTAGGTGGGCAGGAACAGATCAAATCAAGCAGCATGAGTGATACACTACCCAGCTGATGTCCATGCCAAGTACCATAGCATTAAAGGGGTTGTAAAGTCAGAATTTGTTTTATCTTAATGCATTCTATGCATCTATTCTGTCTGTAACTACACACCGTAATGCAAGGCTTTCTCCCTGGTGTGGAGAAAGGCTCTTGAGGGGGAGGGGGCGAGCAGGAGTGTCAGGACACTCTCTACTTTGCAGATAGAGAAAGGAGCTGTGTTTGTGGGCGTCCTGACACTCCTGCTCGCCCCCTCCCCCCTCAAGAGGCTTTCTCCACACCAGGTAGAAAGCCTTGCATTACAGTGTGTAGTTACAGACCGAAGAACAGGAAGTGAGGATTTCTCAGAAGAAATAAGGACATTTAAAAGCAAAATCGAAGGATGAGGTAAGTGAAGGAGGACTGCACTAAGGTAAAGGAAACTATTTTTTAGGGAAATTGAAAACTAGCATTATCATGGCCAGTTCACATTAAACATAATTTGAAGGATTCTAAATACAGTTTATTTAAATGTTCTGTAATCCAGTCACATGAGCATTTTCAAGCTCCTTTGTGACTCAATGGGCAATAAGTGGGCAGAGCTCATTCTCCATTTGTGACACATCCTGCATGCATCACTGCATGATCCTGTCCTTTGCCTGGGATTGCGCCGAGCTGAATGGCACTATGGCGGACACATGCTATTTGAAAAATAAATAAAAGGTCTAAAAACAGATACCATTCTTTATAAAAGCTATACATGAAACCCTTGCTTAGTTTAACAACCGGTCATTCACATAAAAACTAAAATTCTTTACCATGTTCTCATGCGCCCCCACGTGACACCTTTAGAACCGCCAGACAGTGGCGTCTCCTCATCAGCTCATCCAGGTGACACTTGTGTCACAGATGGAAAGATAAAGGATTTTGTTTTCACGTGAATGGATGGTAGTTTAACTAAGAAATCACAATGTATTTTTTTTTTACCGCTTGCCGCCCGCCTACCGTCAAATATTGAAGGGACTGTCATGCGGCCGGGGCACTGGCTCTTTAACCATGTGATCGGCTGTTTCCAATGACAGCCGGCCACATGTAAATACAGAAGTGCAATGAATCGGCTCTCCTTGCCTCACACTGACAATATGTGGTGAGGAGTGCCAATCAGCGGCATCTCCTCGCAGAGGAGACATTGGTAAGTAATAAGAGCACTGATCATCAGTGCCCTGATTACAGGAAAGCCCCAACAGTGCCACCAATCAGTGCCCATAAGTGATGCCAGTCAGTGCCTCCCATCAGTGCGGCCTATCACTGCCACCTATCAATGCCCATAAGTGTGACATTAGTGCCTTGTAATCAGTGCCCAAAAGTGCCACTGCATCAGTGTAACTTATTAGTGCAGCCTCATCAGTGGAGGAGAAAAATTACTTGTTTTCTTATTTTCTGTCAGAAAATTTTGTAAATCTTTTCTTTTTTTCAATATTTTTTATATTTAGTAAAAAATAAAAATCCCTGCAGTTATTAAATGCCACCAAAAGAAAGCTATTTGTGTGAAGAAAAAAAATAAAATAAATTACTTGGGTACAGTGTTGCATGACTGCAATTGTCATTCAAAGTGCGACAGCGCTGAAAGCTAAAAAACGGCCTGGGCAGGAAGGGGGTAAAAGTGCCCTGTATTAGAGCGACTTTATTCTCAACAGTCATGTGACTGGCTGAGACAAGCTATGCGTGGGCAGTATCAATCCTTTTTCGGACGCTAGCGGGGGCGGGGTAAAACCGCACCTATAGCAGCCGAATACCGCTGCAATTCCGACGGTAAAGCTCTGCTAAAAATAGCGGCGCTTTACCGCACCTCCTGCCCCAGTGTGAAAGGGGCCTTACTCTCCATGATTTTATTTTTTGCTTACCACACACACAGGAAAATTTATTATGGAGCCAAAACGGTTAAAGAATAACTTCAGCCATGGCATTATACATGGTTATATTGGTCCACCATGGACCAATGTAACAGTATATATATCCATACCTGACCGATGCCCCTGCAATCTTGAAATCGCTTCGGTGAACTCCATCTGCTTTAGGGTCCTATGTTAAAGCAGAGCTCCACCCTGTTTTTCAACATTAGCTCATTCAATTAAATACAGCTCCCTTACATATATTTGGCATGTATTTTTTTTGTATTTTAAAAACTCACTGTGCTATTGTTGTGAGTTTATTTCCCTCGCCGCGTCATCCAGCTCTGCTATGCCTCCTGGGAGATGTTTGTCATCGATCCCAGGAGGTCCTGACCTGTAGCATCGCGTGATTTCGAAACAGGAAATGACGCGATGCACGGCCCAGCGCCATTTTAAAAGAGGGAACCTGGCTTTGTTTGTCAGTATATGGAACGAGCAGAGCAGCGCAGCAAAGCGAGGAGAGGAGCCGAGCCGGTCGATACCCTGTCCAGCAGCAGCATCAATTGAGGTAAGTGAAAGAGTGGCAACTGCATTGTGTGGTGGCATGGTGGGACATGTGATGTGCGGTGTTGGGGGACAATGACATGTGCTGTGCGGTGTTGGGGGACAATGACGTGCTGTGCGTTGTTTGGGGACAATGACGTGCTGTGCGGTGTTGGGGGACAATGACATGTGCTGTGACATTTGGGGACATGTGCTGAGGGACATGTTTTTGGGGACATGTGCTGTGCGGTGTTGGGAGATGTGCTGTGTGTTTGGGACATGTGCTGAGGGACATGGTGTTGGGACATGTGCTGTGTGTTTGGGACATGTGCTGAGGTACATGTTTTTGGGGACATGTGCGGTGCGGTGTTGGGGACATGTGCGGTGCGGTGTTAGGGACATGTGCGGTGCTGGGGACATGTGCGGTGTGGTGTTGGGGGAAGTGTTTTTGGGGACATTTGCTGTGTGTTTGGGACATGTGCAGAGGGACATTTTTTTGGGACATGTGCGGTATTGTGACATGTGCTGAGGAACATGTGCGGTATTGTGACATGAGGAACATGTTTTTGGTGTTGGGACATGTGATGGGGGACATGTGCGGTGTTGGGGACATGTGTGTTGTGGTGTTGGGGGACATGTGCTGGGTGTTTGGGACATGTGCTGAGGGACATGTTTTTGGGGACATGTGCGGTGTTGGGACATGTGCTGAGGGACATGTTTTTGGTGTTGGGACATGTGATGGGGGACCTGTGCAGTGTTGGGATATGTGAAGGAGGACATGTGCTGTGCATTTGGGACGTGTGCTTAGGGACATGTTTTTGGGGACATGTGCTGCGCTGGTGGTCCATTAGATGCACAGGGACCGAAGTGATGCGCTGGGGGAAGTGTGAAGTGATGCTGGCTGTGTGATGGGGGCAGATAGATTTTCTATATATGCCTCTCCCCCGTCCCCCTAATTTTCTTGCACTACTATAAGTGATATAATTTTAATTAAAATGGTTAAATTTCAGAATCTGAAGAACTGTCTGGCCCCGTACACACGACAGAGTTTCTCGGCAGAATTCACCGAGAAACTCGGTCAAAACCCGGATTCTGCCGAGAAACTCTGTCGTCTGTACAGTTTTGGCTCGATGGAGCCGCCGAGGAGCTCGACGAGAAAATAGAGAACATGTTCTCTATTTTCTCGTTGTTCTATGGGAGAAGGCGGCCCGCCGAGCTCCTCGGCGGCTTCATCCCAGAATTCGACGAGGAACTCGACGTGCTTGGCACGTCGAGTTCCTCGGCCGTGTGTACGGGGCCTCACAGAAATTCATCTTTACTTGCTGTACGCCATTTGCAGGTAACCAAAAAACTAAATAATGCTAAAGTAATATTATTTGGAAATGGTTTTATTTTATACTATCTCATTAATTTTATTATTGTTTTTAATCTTTTAGGTTGAAGATCCAAGTGGTTTTTCGAAATTCTAAAATTAAAAAATAAGAACATTATTTTTCTAAAACGTTAATTTAGGTTGTAATCTAAAATCCACTTTAATCTCTCTCTCTCTCTTTCCCTCTGCTTTCTCTCTCTTCCCCCTCTTTCCCCCTCTCTCTCTATCAATTCAATTCAAATAAGCTTTATTGGCAGGACTAAATACATGTTAGCATTGCCAAAGCAAGGAAAATGGGAAGGGGGGTAATATAAAGGGGAATGGACATAAGTCTGTGAAAGTCCTCAGTTTCTCATGTCCCTCTCAGTCGGTGACACGCTGTCACATATTGGGCAGCTATCTTCACCATTGGCTTCTCCCAGTAGAATTTGGAGTTTCCTCTTCTCTTCTGTAGAATTGAAGCCGGGGATGAGAGCGGAGAGTCTCTGGAAGTGAGTGTCCCTCACTGATGAGTACTTAGGGCAATGTAGCAGGAAGTGTTCCTCATCCTCCGGGACCCCCTGGTCACATTGCTGGCACAGTCTCCTCTCCCTGGGCTTGTAGGTCTGTCTGTGCCATCCTAATTCCATTTCCAGGCTGTGGGCGCTCAGTCTGTACAGGCTCATTGTCTGTCTCTCTTTGGGGTCTTGTAGCACCTCCAGGTACGGGGCCAGTTTGTAGTCTCTCTGCAGTGACTGGTAAATCAATAGTTTTTTGGAGTTTGTTATTGCATGTCTCCATTCTCCAACATGTTTTTCTTTGGAGTTATAAATTATGATTTTTATTTGAGATTTTGACAGGCTGCATTGTTGAGAGTTTTGGGGAGACAGGGTGTTGATAAGTTGTTGTAGGCCACACGGCTTGGACTGGTTCTTACTGTCCAGTAAGGCTTTATGGTGGTAGGACTCTCTCCCTCTTTCTCTCTCTCCCTCTTTCTCTCTCTCCCTCTCTCCCCCCCCCCCCTCTCTCTGTCTCTCTCCCCCTCCCTCTCTGTCTCTCTCTCTCCCCCTCCCTCCCTCTCCCCTTCCCTCTCCCCCGCTCCCCTTCCCTCTCTCCCGCTCCCCTTCCCTCTCTCCCCCTCCCTCCCTCTCTCTCTCTCCCCCTCTCAATCCCCCTCCCTCTCTCTTTCCCCCTCTCTCTTTCCCCCTCCCTCTCTCCCCCTCTCTCTTTTCCCCCTCTCTCTCTCTTTCCCCCTCTCTCTCTTCCCCCCTCTCTCTTCTCTCTCTTTCCCTCTCTCTCTTTCTTTCCCGCTCTCTCTCCCCCCTCTCTCTCTTTCCCCCTCTTTTCCTCTCTCTCCCCCCCTCTCTCTCTTTCTCCCTCTTTTCCTCTCTCTCCCCCCCCTCTCTCTTTCCCCCTCTCTCTCTATTTCCCCCTCTCTCTCTTTCCCTCTTCCCCCCTCTCTCTCTTTCCCTCGTCCCCCCTCTCTCTTTCCCTCTTCCCCCCTCTCTATCTCTCTCTTTCTTTCTCTCTCTCTTTTCCTCTCTCTCTCTCTTTCCCTCTCTCTTTCCCCATTCTCTCTCTCTCTCCCTCTTCCCCCCTCTCTTTCCCCCTCTCTTTTCCTCTCTCTCTCTCTCTTTCCCCCCTCTCTCTTTCCCTCCCTCTCTCTCTTCCCCCCTCTCTCTCTCTATTTCCCCCCTCTTTCTCTCTCTCCCCCTTGCTCTCTTTCCCCCTTTCTTTTCCTCTCTCTCCCCCCCTCTCTCTCCCCCCCTCTCTCTCTTTCCCTCTCTCTCTCTCCCTCTCTCTCTCTTTCCCTCTTTTCCCCCTCTCTCTCTCCCCCCTCTCTCTTTCCCCCTCTCTCTCTCTCTTCTCTCTCCCTCTCTTTCCCCCTCTTTTCCTCTCTCTCTCCCTTTCCCCCTCTCTGCCCCTCTCTCTCTTCTCTCTCCCTCTCTTTTCCTCTCTCTCTTTCCCTCTCTTTCTTTCCCTACCTCTCTCTCTTTTCCCCCTCTCGCTCTTTCCCCCCTCTCTCTCTTTCCCTCTCTATTTTTCCCTCTTTTTCTCTCTCTCCCTCTCTTTTCCCTCTCTCTTTCCCCCTCTCTCTCTTTCCCCTCTCTCCCCCCTCTCTCTTTCCCTCTCTATTTTTCCCTCTTTTTCTCTCTCTCCCTCTCTTTTCCCTCTCTCTTTCCCCCTCTCTCTCTTTCCCCTCTCTCTCTTTCCCTCTCTCCCCCCTCTCTCTCCCTCTTTCCCCCCTCTCTCTCCCCCTTCTCTCTCTCTCTTTCCCCTCTCTCTCCCCCTCTCTCTCTCTTTCCCCCTCTCTCCCTCTTTCCCCCTCTCTCCCTCTCTTCCCCCCTCTCTCCCTCTTTCCCCCTCTCTCTCTCTTTCCCCCTCTCTCTCTCTTTCCCCCTCTCTCTCTCTTTCCCCCTCTCTCTCTTTCCCCCCTCTTTCTCCCCCTTCTCTCTTTCTTCCCCCTCTCTCTTCTCTCTCCCTCTCATTCCCCCTCTTTTCCTCTCCCTCTCTTTCCCCCTCTCTCTCTCTCCCTATTTCCCACTCTCTCTCTTCCCCCGCCCACTCTCTCTCCCCCCCACTCTCTTTCCCCCTCTCTTTCCCCCTCTCTTTCCCCCCTCTCTCTCTTCCCCCTCTCTCTCTCCCCCCCTTCTCTCTCTCTTTCCCCCCTCTCTCTCCTCTCTCCCTCTCTTTCCCCCTCTTTTCCTCTCCCTCTCTTTCCCCCTCTCTCTCTCTCCCTATTTCCCACTCTCTCTCCCCCCCACTCTCTCTCCCCCTCTCTCTCTTCCCCCTCTCTCTCCCCCTTCTCTCTCTTTCCCCCCTCTCTCTCTCTCTTTCCCCCCTCTCTCTTCTCTCTCCCTCTCTTTCCCCCTCTTTTCCTCTCCCTCTCTCTCCCCCTCTCTCTCTCTCCCTATTTCCCACTCTCTCTCCCCCCCACTCTCCCCCCCCCCACTCTCTTTCCCCCCCCACTCTCTCTTTCCCCCACACTCTCTCTTCCCCCCTCTTTTCCTTTCTCTCTCTTTCCCCCTCTTTTCCTCTCTCTCTCCTCCCCCCATCTCTCTCCTCCCCCTTTCTCTCTCTCTCTCTCTTCCCCCTTCTCTCTCTCTCTCTTCCCCTCTCCCTCTCTCTTCCCCCCTCTCTCTCTCTTCCCCTCTCTCTCTCTCTTCCCCCCTCTCTCTCTTCCCCCCTCTCTCTCTCTCTCCCTTTCCCCCTCTTTCTCTTCCCCCTCTCTCTCTTTCCCTCTCTCTTTTTCTTTCCCCCTCTCTTTTCCGCTCTCTCTCTTTCCTCCTCTCTCTCTTTCCCCCTCCCTCCCTCTTTCTCCCTCTCTCTCTCTCTTTCCCTCTCTCTCTTTCCCCCTTCCTCACTCTCTTTCCCCCATCTCTCCCTTTCCCCCTCTCTTTTCCTCTCTCTCTTTCCCCCATCTCTCTTTCCCCCCTCTCTCTATTTCCCCCTCTATCTCTCCCCCTCTCTCTCTCTTTCCCCCTCTCTCTCTCCCCCCTCTCTCTCCCCCCTCTCTCTCTTCCCCCTCTCTCACTCTTCCCCCCTCTCTCTCTCCCCCCTCTCTCTCTTCCCCCCTCTCTCTCTCTTTCCCCCTCTCTCTCTCTCTCCCCCCCTCTCTCTCTCTCTTTCCCCCTTTCTTTTCCTCTCTCTTTCCCCCTCTCTTTTCCTCTCTCTTTCCCCCTCTCTCTCCCCCCTCTCTCTCTATTTCCCCCTCTTTTCCTCTCCCTCTCTTCCCCCCTCTTTTCCTCTCTCTTTCTTTCCCTCTCTCTCTTCCCCCCTCCCTCTCTTTCTCGCTTCCCCCTCTCTCTATTTCCCTCTCTCTCTCTTTCCCCCCTCTCTCTGCCTTTCCCTCTCTCTCTCTTCCCCCCTCTCTCTCTCCTCTCCCTCTCTCTTTCCCTCTCTCCCCCCTCTCCTTTCCCTCTCTCTCTATTCCCCCTCTCTCTCTATTCCCCCTCGCTCTCTATTCCCCCTCGCTCTCCCTCTCTTCCCCCCTTGTTTCCTCTCTCTCTTTCCCCCTCTCCCTCTTCTCTCTCCCTCTCTTTCCTCTCTCTCTTTCACCCTCTACCTCTCTCTCCCCCTCTCTCTCCCCTCTATCTCCCTTTCCCTCTCTCTCTCTCTTCCCCCCTCTCTCTCTCTCCTTCCCCCTTTTTTCCCTCTCTCTCTTTCCCCCTCTCTCTATCTTCCCCCATCCCTCTCTTTCTATCTCTCGCTTCCCCCTCTCTCTCTATTTCCCTCTCTCTCTCCCCCTCTCTCTTTGCCCCCTCTCTCTCTTTCTTCCCTCTCTTTCCCCCTCTCCCTCTCTGTCCCCCTCTCTCTCTTTCCCTCCTCTCTCTCTCTTTCCCCCCTCTCTCTCTTTTCCCATCTCTCTCTTTCCCCCTCTCGCTCTCTTCCCCCCCCTTTCCTCCCTCTCTCTCTGCCTTTCCCCTCTCTCTCTCCCTTTCCCCTCTCTCTCTTTCCCCCCTCTCTCTCTCCCCCCCTCTCTCTCTCTCCCCCTCTCTCTCTTTCCCTCTCTATTTCCCCTCTCTCTCTTTCCCTCTCTATTTCCCCTATCTCTCTCTCTCTTTCCCCCTCCCCCTCTCTCTCCCCCTCTCTCTTTCCCTTGCCCTTTCCCCCCTCTCTCTCTTTCTTTCCCCCTCTCTTTTTCCCCCTCTGTCTTCCCCCCCTCTCTCTCTCTTCCCCCCTCTCTCTCTTTCCCTCTCTCTCTCTTCCCCCCCTCTCCCTCGGTCCCTCTCTCTCTCTCTCTTTCCCCCACTATCTCTCTCTTCCCCCTCTCTCTCTCTTCCTATCTCTCTTTCCCCCTCTCTCTCCCCCTCTTGTCCTCTCTCTCTTCCCCCTCTTTTCCTCTCTCTCTCCCCCTCTCTCTCTTTCCCCCTCTCTTTTCCTCTCTCTCTCTTTCCCCCTCTCAGTCTTCCCCCTCTCTCTCTCTTTCCCTCTCTCTCTTCCCCCTCTCTTTTCCTCTCTCTCTTTTCCATTCTCTCTCTCCCCCTCTTGTCCTCTCTCTCTCTCTCTCGTTCCCCCTCTTTTCCTCTCTCTCTCCCCCCTCTCTTTCCCTCTCTCTCCCTCTCTTTCCCCCTCTCTTTTCCTCTCTCTCTCTCTTTCCCCCTCTCTCTTTCCCCCCTCTCTCTTCCCCCTCTCTCTCTCTTTCCCCTCACTCTCTCTTCCCCTCTCTCTCTCTTTCCCTCTCTCTTTCCCCTCTCTCTCTCTTCCCCTCTCTCTCTCTTCCCCCCTCTCTCTCTTCCCCCTCTCTCTCTTCCCCCCTCTCTTTTCCTCTCTCTCTCTTTCCCCCTCTCAGTCTTCCCCCCTCTCTCTCTTTCCCTCTCTCTTCCCCTCTCTCTCTTTCCCACTCTCTCTCTCCCCCTCTTGTCCTCTCTCTCTCGTTCCTCCTCTTTTCCTCTCTCTCTTTCCCCCTCTTTTCCTCTCTCTCTTCCCCCCTTTCTTTTCCTCTCTCTCTCTCTTTCCCCCTTTCTTTTCCTCTCTCTCTTTTCCTCTCTCTTCCCCCCTCTCTTTCCCCCTCTCTCTTCCCCCCTCTCTCTCCCTTCTCTTTCCCCCCTCTCTCTCCCTCTCTCTTTCCCCCCTCTCTCTCTTTCCCTCTCCCTCACTTTCCCTCTCTCTCTCTTTCCCCCTCTCTTTTCCCCCGCTCTCTCTCTCTTTCCCGCTCTCTCCCCCCTATCTTTCCCCCCCTCTCTCTCTCTCTTTCCCCCCCTCTCTCTCTTTCCCTCTCTCTTTCCCCTCTCTCTCTCCCCCTCGTTTCCTCTCCCTCTCTTTCCCCCCTTTCTTTTCCTCTCTCTTTCCCCCCTTTCTTTTCCTCTCTCTTTCCCCCTCTAGTTTCCTCTCTCTCTTTCCCCCTCTCTCTTCCCCCTCTCTCTCCCCCCCTCTCTCTTCCCCCCCTCTCTCTCCCCCCCTCTCTCTTCCCCCCCTCTCTCTTTCCCTCTCTCCCCCTCTCTCTCTTTCCCTCTCTCCCCTCTCTCTCTTTCCCCCTCTCTCTCTCTTTCCCCCTCTCTCTCTTTCCCCCCTCTCTCTCTCTTTTCCTCTCTCGTTCCCCCTCTTTCCCCCCCCTCTCTCTCTTTCCCCCTTTCTTTTCCTCTCTCTCGCTTTCCCCCTCTCTTTTCCTCCCTCTCTCTTTCCCCCTCTCCCCCTCTCTTTTCCTCTCTCTCTTTCCTCCTCTCTTTCCCCCCTCTCTCTTTTTCTCTCTCTCTTTCCCCCCTCTCTCCCTTTATTCCCCTCTCTCTTTTCCCCCTCTCGCGCTCTTTCCCCCTCTCTCTCTTCCCCCCCTCTCTCCCCCCTCTCTCTCCCTCTCTCTTTCCCCCTCTTCTTTCCCCTCTCTCTTCCCCCCCTCCCTCCTCCCCCTTCCCCC
This sequence comes from Rana temporaria, assembly GCF_905171775.1. Classification (NCBI taxonomy): domain Eukaryota; kingdom Metazoa; phylum Chordata; class Amphibia; order Anura; family Ranidae; genus Rana; species Rana temporaria. The sequence goes on from NC_053493.1 coordinate 73,530,112, forward strand.
CCTCTCTTCCCCCTCCCCCCTCTCTCTTTCCCCTTCCCCCTCTCTCTCTTTCCCCTTCCCCCTCTCTCTCTTTCCCCTTCCCCCTTTCTCTCTTTCCCCTTCCCCCTTTCTCTCTTCCCCCTTCTCTCTCTCTCTCTTTCCCCCCTCTCTCTCCCCCTCTCTCTCTCCCTCTCGCGCTTTCTTCATATTGTAATGTAATTATAGAAAGAGTTTTTTTTTAATTATTGTAAAATGTTATAAAAAAATGAATACATTTATATTTTTTGCAAAACATTTTTTTTTTGTATTTAATGTTTATATAAAGGTTAAAAGGTCATATTACATTTTAATGTTTGTATCTATCTCTCACTCAAACTTTAGAGTAAGAATATATACAAATATTATTTCTTTGGGACAGTATTTTTTTTTTTGCCTGTAAATACAGTCTTTGTTGTGCACCTAGGCACAACTGCTGAACATTTTACATATATAAAAAAAATTGTGTGTATACTCTCACTATCACTCAGATACATATAAACAGAAACACAATATATTATAATAAAGTGATGCGTGTATGTATGTATATGTATGTGTATATATATATATATATATATATATATATATATATATATATATATATATATATATATACATACACACACAATAACACTCACTCAAATAAATTTATATATATATATATATATATATATATATATATATATATATATATATATACATATATATATATATATATTTATTTATATATACACACACACACACAAATAATATATGTTATGTAGGGCCAGATCCACTGTAAGCCATCTTTCTGTAATGAAAAGACAGTCTAAATCGCATTGTAGGATGCCTACGCCCAGTGCATAAATACGCCCAGACATGCGCCTGTCAAGTGCAAAAGTACACAAGCATTTTTGGGTGCTAGTACTTTTGTATTTTTGGAATTATGTCTGCACCAGAGACTTCGAGTGACCGAAGGATGACCAACTTCAGCCCTCATGAGAAGGCCATAATTATTGATGGCCTCTCCCAACACGACGCCCGCCTCTATGGCACCACTGGGAAGGATGACAAAACCCGCATCTATGCGGAGATCACCACCCAGGTGAATGCCCCCTCTCTTTTCCTCTCTCTCTTTCCCCCTCTCTTTCCCCCCCTCTCTCTTTCCCCCTCTGTCTTCCCCCCTCTCTCTTTCCCTCTCTCCCCCCCTCTCTCTCTCTTTCCCCCTCTCTCTCTCTTTTCCTCTCTCGTTCCCCCTCTTTCCCCCCCTCTCTCTCTTTCCCCCTTTCTTTCCCTCTCTCTCTTTCCCTCTCTCTCTTTCCCCCTCTCTTTTCCTCTCTCTCTCTTTCCCCCTCTCTTTCCCCCTCTCTCCCCCTCTCTTTTCCTCTCTCTCCCCCTCTCTCTCTTTCCCCCCCTCTCTCTCTTTCTCTCTCTACCTCTCTCTCTTTCCCCCTCTCTCTCTTTCCCCCCTCTCTCCCTTTATTTCCCTCTCTTTTCCCCCTCTCGCTCTCTTTCCCCCTCTCTCTCTTTCCCCCCTCTCTCCCTCCCCCTCTTTCTCTTTCCCCCCTCTCTCTCTCCCCCTCTTTCTCTTTCCCCCCTCTCTCTCCCCCCCTCTTTCTCTTTCCCCCCTATCTCTCTCCCCCTCTCTCTCTCCCCCTCTTTCTTTCCCTCTCCCCCTCTCTTCCTCCCTCCCTCTCTCTCTTTCCCCTTCCCCCCTCTTTCCCCCTCCCCCCTCTTTCCCCTTCCCCCCTCTCTATCTCCCCCTCTCTCCCTCTTTCTTTCCCTCTCCCCCTCTCTCTCTTTCCCCTTCCCCCCTCTCTCTTTCCCCTTCCCCCCTCTCTCTTTCCCCCTTCCCCCCTCTCTCTTTCCCCTTCCCCCTCTCTCTCTTCCCCCTTCTCTCTCTTTCCCCCTCTCTCTTCTCCCCTCTCTCTCCCCCCTCTCTCTCTCTTTCCCCCTCGCGCTTTCTTCATATTGTAATGTAATTATAGAAAAATAGTTTTTTTTTAATTATTGTAAAATTTTATAAAAAAATGAATACATTTATATTTTTTGCAAAACATTTTTTTTTGTATTTAATGTTTATATAAAGGTTAAAAGGTCATATTACATTTTAATGTTTATCTATCTCTCACTCAAACTTTAGAGTAAGAATATATACAAATATTATTTCTTTGGGACAGTATTTTTTTTTTGCCTGTAAATACAGTCTTTGTTGTGCACCTAGGCACAACTGCTGAACATTTTACATATATAAAAAAAATTGTGTGTATACTCTCACTATCACTCAGATACATATAAACAGAAACGCAATATATTATAATAAAGTGATGCGTGTGTGTGTGTGTATGTATGTGTATATATATATATATATATATATATATATATATATATATACACACACACACACACAATAACACTCACTCAAATAAATTTATATTTTTATATATATATATTTATTTATATATACACACACACACACAAATAATATATGTTATGTAGGGCCAGATCCACTGTAAGCCATCTTTCTGTAATGAAAAGACAGTCTAAATCGCATTGTAGGATGCCTACGCCCAGTGCATAAATACGCCCAGACATGCGCCTGTCAAGTGCAAAAGTACACAAGCATTTTTGGGTGCTAGTACTTTTGTATTTTTGGAATTATGTCTGCACCAGAGACTTCGAGTGACCGAAGGATGACCAACTTCAGCCCTCAGGAGAAGGCCATAATTATTGATGGCCTCTCCCAACATGGCGCCCGCCTCTGTGGGCCACAGAGTGGCACCACTGGGAAGGATGACAAAACCAGCATCTATGCGGAGATCACCACCCAGGTGAATGCTCTCGGTGTGGCGGCTAGGGAGCCAAAACATATACGAAAAAAGATCAACGATCTGTGGAGACAGGTCAAGGAGAAGCTGGTGGCGATGAGTAGGCATGCCACTGGCACAGGAGGAGGACCAGCAGCAAACATCTCCCTGACGGCAGAGGAGATGATCGATGCCAGGTGTCTGGATAGGCAGCTGGTGGAGGGCCTGGAGGGCTTTGATTCTGGGGAACAGCCCTTGAGGACAGGTAAGTGTGTTTTATCTTCTTTCTGGTGTGTAGCATGTGTGAGGGGGGGCAAGGGAACATGTGACAAGTGTGTGGGTCCACCAACATGTGAATGTTTTGTGTCATCCACAGATGTGCAGGAGGGAGCTGGGCCGTCATCGGCTGATGGGCGACCCACGCATCCGTGTTGGAGAGTGACCCCTCCTCACCTGTTGAGGAAGTGGAGGAGGAGCACGTCGGGATAGAGGAGAATACGGTATACCTTATGGAGGAGACCCCCATACCTGGTCCCTCCCAAACATCCTCCCCCATCAGAGATAGCCCCTCAAGGGCCACCATCCCTATCAGTGATACCCCCTCAAGGGACACCATCCCTATCAGGGATACCCCCTCAAGGGACCTCCCCTACAGCCGGCCCCAAGCCTCTCCGGCCCCTAGGAAGGCTACCCGGAAAACCAGAGGAGTTCCTGAGGAATTTGAGGACCTTCTGGCGAGGGACCAGACGAGGCAGACCCAACATATGGGTTCTCTAGTGGGTGAGCTGCACCGAGTTGCAGATAGCCTGGCCTCCTCTGCCGAGAGCCAGGCTGCCTGCACTGTGGCTGTGCAGGAGGCGCTCACCCAGCAGGCTGGCCAGAATGAAACTATCAATGAGAGCCTGCAGGATGTTGTGGGCAATGGCGCAGCCCTTCTGAACTGTATGGTGGACCTGCAGGCCACCACATCTGGCCTTGTCTCTGAGGTCCGGAGCCTGGCAGCTGCTGTCCGTGAGGAGGGGAGGCAGACAAGGCGCCAACAGCGCAGCAACACCACCCGCCGGCTGCGGATGCAGGCTGCCACCAATAGCTACCTCCACAGGATAGCCGTGGCAATGGAGGGCAGCCAGGGAGAGACCGGGTGATGTTCCACCACCAGCCCCCCCACCTGAGGCTCGCCCCAGGCAACTGCGCCCCAGGAGCCTAGGGACCAGACGGAGCCCACGACAGGGCCGATGATTTATTTTATTATGTTAATTTATACTCAAGTGCTGAGTTTTATTTTTTATTTTATACTCAGGTGATGAGTTTTATTTTTTATTTTAATCCCTGCACACGGGGAGTAGTGCAGACTATAGTGTGACTGGTGTGTGAATTTGGGGGGGTGACACTCCTGCCAGTAAGGTTTGTCACCCTCGGTCATTGGGGAGAAGTTATCCCCACGATCCGTGTGAATGGTGTATGAATGTACAGCAACATAATTGGAGCCTTGGCACGGCGTTGCTGCTCCCAAGTCCAGAATGGGCTTGGGCTAATCCAATTTGATGAGGATGTGGGGTGTGTGTGCTAGGGACCACAGTGGTGTGCATGCGTGCATTCTCCTTGTGCCATGATGAATGTGTGTGTTTAACTTGAAAAGAAGCCTACCACGAGGCATCTCCTGACTGCTCTTCCCTCAGCAGATGGGGGACCCTCGGGCAGGGGGGGATTGTGTGGTTGGGGGGTCAGGTCATCACGTAGGTCAATCTCCAGGCCCTTTCTCATGGCGTAGTTGTGTAGAATGCAACATGCACCGATGATCTGGCACACAAAGTTTGGGGAATACAACAGGGTCCCCCCAGACTTATCCAGGCATCGGAAACGGGACTTCAGGAGGCCAAAGGGTACGTACGTGTGCTTCATTGTATCTTCTCTCTCCTCTGGTTTGGGGATTCCGGAATGGAGTCATGAGATGGGGTCCAAGTGCATATGCCGCGTCACCTGGAAGGGAAAAGACAGGAGGATGTTAGCCGTGCATGTGCCCCTCGTGATGTCTGCATCATGGGGTCGGACAGTCATGCCTGACACCCATGTCACTCACCAACCAGCCAGCTGTTTCCATACACGTTCTGTTCAAATTCTGTTGGGATGGTGCTTTGACGGTATATGACGCTGTCGTGGCTGGCCCCTGGGTGTTTGGCACGGACGTGCCATATGATGCATTGGGCATCGGCTATCCCCTGTACATTGAAGGAATGCCAGTGCTTCCGATTGCAGTATATGTGCTCTGTGTCACGGGGGGGCCATAGTGCCACATGGGTGCAATCAAGGGCCCCCACGGTGCGTGGGAATCCTGCAATTCTGTAGAAATCTGCCATTGCCTTCTGCCGCAGATGCTCCTGGGTGGGTTTGATGAAGTGGTGGGACATGCGTCTGAGGATTGCGGGGACAACCTGGTGCACACATCTGCTCATGGTGGATTGTGACAAACCAGCCACAACTCCACTTGTAAGCTGAAAAGATCCACTGGCGAGGAAATGCAGTGTTGCCAGTACCTTGACCAGTGGCTGCACTGCATGTACGCGGCGTGTCTTGCTGGTGATGTCATCATGTAGGGGTCTGGCTAATTCCAGGATGGCATCAGGGCTGAATCTGAAGATGCATTACACCTCCGATTCACCCATGCCAAAGACGTCAATGCGCGTTCGGTATATCCTCTCCCGTGCCCGTCGACGCAGTAGTGCTATGACCACGGCTGCCCCTGGCATGTGTTGTCCTGCAAGTGTTGGTGCTCAGGTGGTCTGTAACGGTGCTGCTGTAGCTGCTCTCCAGCTGACCTGTGCAACTCTGGTGCAAAGTTACCCCTGCTTTATGAGGGGTAACTTTGCGCCGGACTTTCCACTTACGCACACCGCGCGTAGCCTGCGCCGGCCAAACGTACGTTTCTGAATCGGTGTATCTCACTCATTTGCATATTTGAATACAAAATCAATGGGAGCGGCAGATGCATCGGTGCAGAAAAGTTACGCCGGTCGGAGAAAGCTTATTTTACGGCGTATATAGTTTTCTGGGTACGGCGCATAGTTACGACGGCGCAAATTTACACTTACGCCAATAAATGTGTATGTATGTGTGTATATATATATATATTTTTTTTACACACACACACACACACACACACACACACACACACACATATATATATATATATATATATATATATATATTTTCCATCTATGTGTGTGTGTTTATGTATATATATACACACACACACATATATATACACATTAATTATTTTATATATATATTTTTTGTGTATTATATATACACACACAGGGAATGTTTTTCCTCTGAGAATAGGTGCTGGAACTCGACCATTGTCTCCGCCCCTTATCCACCTCTGAACATGGTTTCTTGGTTTTACCCCTACCCACCTGTCAGTACAGCCCCTTTTAGGGCATACATAGCCAAGTATAAATTTGTGGTGCAAGACAACAATACACTTCAAACAGCCTGGATGAATAGAATGCCTGTCCTCGTGAACTCCTGAAATTTTTCCTCCCGCCTGTGTTGGATTGCTTTTACCTGTCCCGGCCTCCCGGTGATTGCAGAGACAGCAGAGGAGGTGAGACCCGTAGTCGGCTTGTGTGCAGAGAGACCAGGAAACGGAGTGGTGCAGGTGGGAAAGCCGAGAGCGTGACCGAAGATTGCCGAGAACGCCCGAAACCGGACGAAAAAAAAAAAAAAGCCAGAGAACGGCCGAGAATTGCACTTTGGAACCCGAGGAGGATTCCAGACCACGGAGAACGCCCGAAAGGCGGCCGATAATAGCCGAAGACGGCCGAGGCTCGGAGTTTGGAGCTACAACTCCGGTTTCCTCCCACAATCCAAAGACATGCTGGTAGGTAAATTGGATCTTGTCCAAAATTGGCCCAGTATATATGTATATCTGTGTGTATGACTGTGTGTCCCAAGCGTGTCACGATCCTACGGGGTAAAATGACCGCACCAGCCAAGCAGACTCTGGCTGGAAAAAGCGCCCAGAGGCGATTCAGTTCGCATGAGTAGCGCTATATAAAGTCATTCATTCATTCATACAACACAAGGGGGGGTAAGAGGAGGTAAACATTTTTACTGAAGTGAGGGTAAGACCTCGAAGTGTACCCCGGTAAGTAATATGGCAGTAATCATTACCTCTACCACCCGCTAAATATGAGGAGCCCCCTTCCAGTACCTTTAATGGAATAGCAGGGTTTTATTTATTTATTTTCTTTTTGATTGTAAAGTTTTTTTTTTCCTTTTATTTATTATCCTTTCTCCCTTTCTGGTACTTTAATCAACTGTGCACCGTGGGGGGCTGTAGGAGATTGCCCACGGTAGACGGGCAGGAGACTGTGGGATAAATCATCGCCTTGCCCAAATAATTTTTTTTTTGTTTATTGCTGCAGGGAGGCTCTTGTTTTCTTTTTGCAGAGATAGGGCCAGATTCAGAAAGACTTACGCCGACGTATCTACTGATACGCCGTCGTAAGTCCAAATGTGCGCCGTCGTATCTATGCGCTGATTCCGTAACTAAGATACGCCTGAATTTAGCCAAGATACGACCGACATAAGTCTCCTACGCCGTCGTATCTTGGGTGCATATTTACGCAGGCCGCTAGGGGCGCTTCCGTTGATTTATGCATTGAATATGTAAATGAGCAAGATACGCCGATTCACAAACGTACGTACGCCCGGCGTAAAGATAAACCACCAAAAAGGTGGCGCAGCCCATGTTAAGGTATGGACGTCGGAACAGCCGTCATTTTTTACGTTGCTTACGTAAGTCGTACGTGAATGGGGCTGGGCGTAGGTTACGTTCACGTCATAGGCATTGAGCCGGCGTATGTTAGGGAGTATATGCGCCGTGATTCTGAGCATGCGCGCGCATGCGCCGTTCGATCGGCCCTTCATTTACATGGAGTCACGGTTAATTTAAATGTAGCACGCCCACTACCTGCCTACTTTGAATTAGGCGGGCTCACGCCGGCCCATTTACACTACGCCGTCGTAACTTTGGGAACAAGTGCTTTGTGAATACAGCTCTTGCCTCTCAAAGTTACGTCGGCGTAGCGCATATGAGCTGCGCTACGCCCGCACAAAGATGCGCCTAGCTACCTGAATCTGGCCCATAGTTGGCAAATATGCTGTTTTTCTCCTGGAATAAAAAAGACTTAAAGGTGCAGCCCTCCAGCAGACTGAGTCAGTAATCAATTGAGATTTTCTCTGTGGAGTTTGTCTATAGGAAAATAATCATCCTGTTCTCTCCCTCTGTATTCACTCCCCCCCCCCCCCCCCCCGTCAAAAAAGTTGATTGATAAATCACGTAGGAGTGTAGAACTGTACGATTGGAATTAATATAAGAATTTATATAAGATTAAACTCTGCGGACTTGGAACCTAGGTTTTTTTTTCCCTTGTGCTCTTGGATAACGTCTAACAAAGTCGGACTCAAGACATCGAACAGCAATCCTTACTACACTCGGAACTAGAGGATCAGGGGGTCAGGTAAGGGGAGACAGGAAAAGGGAGAGAGTGGTGAGTACCTCTCCCAGTACTTCGGCCCGGAATTTTTATTTTTTGGAAATCCTCAGTTGTGCTAGCTTTGTTTGATATAATTAAACTAAGTTTGATTAAGATCAGTGTTCCATGGTACAGAGACTGTACTGTACTGAGACTGTCGGTTGACTCTCGGTCGATATAAAAAGGAACATAACACAGCCAAAGTTACAGAACATATTGTACTCCTGCGTGTAAGTGAGAACCTACTGTGGCCCATAAATCACAAAAGGACTGGAATAAAAGAACAATTTTTTTTTTTGAGGAATATCAGTAACGGAAAAGAGGAAAAGTCTAGGGACATATCTCCCTTGATTTTCCTCTGCTCCCCTTGTTCTTCTACCCCTCCCCCTTTTTTTTTCTCTCCTCTTTGCGGATTGCAGCCTGAGATGATAGGCAGTATGAGGGGACGATCAGGAAGAGGAGGAGCAGTAGCAAAGTCACCCCGTTCAAGTTTAAGCCCTGGGCCTATGACCAAATATGTGACAGTGGGAGCAAGTGGAAATAACCAGGTCATAGAAAAGCAGAATACTAAGGGGTGGCAAACTGAAGTAAGGGAAAAAAGGGCCCAAAATAAAACAGTCTTAAAAATAAGTACACATACAGACTCCCATGAAGAAATAGAGGTCGAATTAAAAGGGGAGATAGGAGGAGAGGGAAAGGAGGAACATAGATGTGATCAACTTCCAATGAAATGCGATATGGAAAGTACCATATTTATCGCAGTATAACGCGCTCCCGCGTATACCGTGCACCCCTAATGTGACCCCGAATCCTGTGGAAAAAGTTTTTTTTGTACTTACAGTTTTGGTGTCTTGCGCTGCGTCCATCCGTGGCCTCGTCGGGTCCGGCGTCCTTCTGCGGCTTCGGGTGTCCTCTTCGGCGGGTCCGGTGTCCTTCTGCGGCTTCGGGTGTCCTTCTGCGGCTTCGGGTGTCCTCCTGCGGCGGGTCCGGTGTCCTCTTAGGCGGGTGCGGCGTCCTCGCTCGTTTCCCGCGCCGAGTTTTGAATACTGCGCCGACATATACCGAGCGCAGTACACTCGGGTATAGTCGGGCAGTCTCGGCAACTTCCGCGCTCACGTCCTGGACGTACAGGACGTCAGCGCGGGTAGCCGAGCATTGCCGACAATACACGAGTGTACTGCGCTCTGACACTCGTGTATTGTCGGCAATGCTCGGCTACCCGCGCTGACGGCCTGTACGTCCAGGACGTGAGCGCGGAAGTTGCCGAGACTGCCCGACTATACCCAAGTGTACTGCGCTCGGTATATGTCGGCGCAGTATTCAAAACTCGGCGCGGGTATCGGCGTATACCGCGCACCCACGATTTTGCCCTGATAAATACGGTATGTTTGCAGCTTTGGAGAAGTCGCTGAAGTGCCTAGAATCCTCACTGAAAAAAGAAATAGCCATAATCCATAACGATGTGGGACATTTACTCACCAGAGTTGAAAAGGTTGAAAATAAAGTAGATACCCATACAATTACAATAAAAGTGTTAAAAGGAGAAATAAGATCTTTAAGATTAGAACAGCGGGAACAAGCCCATAAGATGGAAGAACAAGAAAACAAGAACAAGAGAAAGAACTTGAGAATCCCTGAAAACACCCAGAAAGAAGACTTGAAAGAAATTATCGAGAAAATATTTAATCCACTGCTGGGAAGCCAAGAAATAAATAATGTAAGGATCGAAGAAGTCTTTAGGATAAGGAGACCCATGGGAATCCCCGTAGAAAGTCCACGGGACATAATGGTATGGTTTGAGAAATTAGAGGAAAAAAATCAAATATGGAGAAATATGAAGGGGAAGCCCCCATTAAGGTATGAAGAAAAACTATTACAAATCTTCCCGGATCTATCGCAAGATACATTAAGAAGAAGGTGGACGTTAAAACCTTTGTTGAAAACCTTACAAGAACATGAGATTCAATATAATTGGGGGTTCCCTGCATGTTTGATTGGTAAGAAAAATGGATATACAGTAAAACTCAGGTTCGTGGAAGAAGTACAGGAGTTCTGTGGACAATTGGAAATCCCAGTACCCGAAGCTTTAAGGGGAAGTAACATGAGACAAGAAGAGAAAACGCAGGATGAGGAACCGTGGCACTTGGTCTCTAGGAGGAAGACATAACGGGGGGAGAATGAAAGAGGTCCTTTTTTTGGGGGGGGGGAGTAACGGGGGCATGAGGTATGGAGAATAGAATAGAAATAGATAAAAGGGGCTGGAGATCTGGACTTTCGGAGGGCTCTTGAGCCATCTCCCTATATACAAAGGAGGTAGGCTTTAGCGCCAGACAGTACGCCACCTTGGCGCAATTAGCAGGTAGGCCAGGAAGGGTCATAGAAACCTCCCGAAAGACCATGTGTCTAGACCATCTGAAGAGCATAAGGGAAATGGGGAGGGTTGGCTGGAGATTTAAACTTTACTATGGACAGCAAATTAGATTCTACTTCTAAAAGGAAAACTATTTGAACATCAATTAGTAGACGTCTGTAGGATACAGCATCCAAGTACAAAAGATTTTACATACCATTCAATGATACATGGAATGTACTCCAGACTGGACTACATACTGATCGAACATAACGCATTGGAGGTAGTAATGGAAACAACAATAGAAGTAGCCACAATATCAGATCATGCCCCAGTGACAATGAAGCTAAAAGTAAAAAGGGAAATGATGGGGAGAGGAGCCTGGAGACTAAATGAAGATATAATTGAAGATCAAGAGGTAGAGAAGCTAATAGAAACAGAAATTGACCAGTATTTCCTGAATAACGACACCAGAAGTGAGTAAATCAACTATTTGGGAAGCGCACAAAGCCGTTATAAGGGGCCAATTGATAGCCATTGGAGCCAGAAAAAAGAGCCAGAAAAAAGAAAGAAAGAGAAATTAATATGCAAAAAATCTTAAAAGAAATATATGACTTGGAACAAAGGCATAAGAGAAACGCTGAAAAGGAAATCCAACGAACCTTAATACTAAAAAGTGAATCATTGAAAGAGCGAATGGAGCAGGAAACAAGAAGGGAGTTTAACAGAATTAGAAAGGACAGATACAAAGGAGGAAACAAGCCTGCAAAATACCTTGCAAAAATGCTAAAGCGCAATAAGTCACTAAACTATATAGAGAAGATAAAGAATAGCAGAGGTGAAATGGTGAATAAAACAGCTGATATTGCAACAGCATTCCAAACATATTATAGTACATTATACGCAATTAGAAAGGAAGATACACATGTAGGAAAAGAGAAGAGGAAGGAAAAAACACAAGAATCTTTAAAGAATGCGAAACTGCCAAAAATACATGAAGAACGCCTGACAGCCTTGGAAGCAGGGATAACACAGGAAGAAATTATAAGAGCATTAAAAGAAACACCTACCGGGAAAAGCCCCGGACCAGATCGGTTCACCCTGCAAAAACAATATTCATACACGTGGGTGAGAGGAGAGCTAACTTATCTTGGGGTTAAATTGACATCTACAGTAGATGGTCTGTATCTTGCCAACTTTATCCCTCTGCTAAACGAGATAAAAACAGACTTAAAAAAGAATACAACAAGAGCACTTTCATGGTTAGGAAGGATAAATGCTTTTAAGATGGTCACCCTCCCAAAAATAACATATAAATTCCAGATGTTACCCATAGATATCCCTCAGAGTTTTTTCAAGACTATTAAAACAATGTTGATAAAATATATATGGAAAAAAAAAAACAAGAGTAAATTTTGGAACACTAAGGCCCCGTACTCACGACCAAACATGTCTGCTGAAACTGGCCCGCAGGCCAGTTTCAGCAGACATGTTTGGTCGTGTGTGGGCGCGAGCGGGCCGAATTCCAGCAAACATTTGCCCGCCGGGCCTTTTCCCAGCAGACAAATATTCCTGGACTTGTTTTAAAACAGTCCGCTGGAATTCGGCCCGCTCGGACATGTACGGTCGTCAGTACAGACCTACCGTACATGTCCAGGCGCCCGCCGTCCCTCGCATGCGTCGAATGACTTCGACGCATGCGTGGAAGCATTTTAAAGGCGGGCCGCCCACGTCGCCGCGTCATTGTCGCGGCGACACCGCGTCATCGACGCGGCGACACCGCGGACACGCCCCGCGTATTGTTTACGCGCGGACTTCTGTACGATGGTGTGTACAACCATCGTACAGAAGCCCTCTGGCAGACATGTATGGTGGAAACGGTCCGACGGACCGCTTTCACCATACATGTTTGCTCGTGAGTACCCGGCCTAAGAGGAAAAAAACACTGAGGACTAGCAGAGCCGGATATAAAGAGGTATTATAAGGCCACGATCATTGCACGAATGGTAGAAAGTGGAAATAAACACAAAGAGAATGAAAAAAAAATGGATTCGAATGGAAAATACCATAAGTAAAACAGCACTTCACAAAAATGTATGTATACCACGAAAGTAGAGAGTGTTGGATGCAGACACGCACGGACTAACAAAGAATGTTTTTAAATTTTGGGATTTGATACACAAACAGAATAAATGGATCTACAATTCACCTTTAATTTCACTCACGGAAACTAATTTTTTTATACCGGGGAAAGGGACACGGTTGGGAAATAAAATGGGGGCTGCACAAATAAAGGACATTATAGAACAGGGAAAGGTAAAAACACTCTTGGAAATAAAAGAGAAAAACAGGAAAAACCATTGGAAATATCTACAATTAAAACATCTGATAAATTCAATACCCACACCATTAAGAGATGAAAAGAAATTAACTCCACTAGAAAAACTGTGCTCTACGCAAACCCCAGTAAAGCATGTGATATCAAGAGTATATCAAATCCTGACAGAATCAGAGCTACAAGGAAAACCCTATTTTATAGAGAAATGGGAAAAAGAAATAAGCAAGAAATTAGAGGATCAACAAGTTGAAAGAATAATAGCATTTGTACAAAACACCGCAACTGATATGAATACAATCGAAATTAACTATAAATGTATTTCAAGATGGCATAGGACACCCAAAGTGATCCACAAATGTAATAAAGATAAATCCCCACTGTGCTGGAGAGAATGTGGACAAATTGGAACAACTATACATATTTGGTGGGACTGCCCAAAGATAAAGGAATATTGGCAGGAAATTCGGGAATTTGTGGAAGTAATAACTGAAGAAAAGATAGTTAACAGCATACAAGCCTGTGTGTTCCATTAATCAAAAGATTCAAATATAAGATACAGGAAAACATTAATCCCACCATTAATAAATGCTGCAAAAGGACGAATACCAAAAAACTGGTTAAATAAAAATAAACCAGACATAAAAGAATGGTTTGAAAGAGTGGAAAACTATAACAGAATGGAATACCTCTGCAGTTGTGATGTGGGCCAACTCAATAAACATAATATAAAATGGTGACAGTGGAAAGACTTCAAATCATCGGAGGAATATTTGGGGAAAATAATAGAGGAATAGACAGCTAGGGACAAACCATTAGGGGATTGGGGAGGGAAGGGGGGGTGGGGGAAGGGGGAGGCGGGGGGGAGGAAAGGGAGATGGGAAGGGGGGGAAGAGAGGGGAAAGAGGAGAAAGAAGGGAAAGAGGAGAAGGAAGGGAAAGGGGGAGAAAGAAAGCAAAAGGAAAAAAAAAAAAAGAAAACAATTATATGAAGTAAAATATAAACATATAAAACAGTATATAACCACAAATGATGCGAAACTGAAGTAGAGACAATATTTATGAATAAATGAAATCATTAGCAAGTCTCTTGCTATGGTTGAGTCTGACGTGGTTTTAAAAAGAAAAAAAAAAACAGCCTGGATGAATATACCCTCGAGCAGCTAGCAATATAATATTTTTTTTGACCCCTCCTTCAAAAGTAGTTCCCTTTCAGCAAAAATTACCACTATAAAAATAATAGATCTCTCAAAGGCAATAATGTAACACTTTGCAAAAATAGATCGCATCCTGCAAAAAAAGATCACCCAGCACACCACCGCAAACTTTGAAAATTACATAAATTCAATGCTGGAGTTGCTGGAACTGCGTTCCACCTTGTTTCATCTTAAAAAAAACTTTGTGTATATATATATATGTATATATATATATATATATATATATATATATATATATATATATATATATATATATATATATATATATATATATATATATTATATATATATGTGTGTTTGTGTTTAAGACATTAGCTCTCTCCATCTTCTTTTAAAACATTTTTTTTTCAAAGTTACTAATGAAATATAATGGCTAAACTTATTTTTAATGAATAATCTAAATATATATTTTTATTATAAAAAAATATTATTTTACTAGTTAAAATTATTATTTGTCTAAATGTTTTGAAATAAGTAGACATCACATTAAAACAAAAAAAAATCACTAATATGCAATGATTGTTTTTAAAAATGAATTTAAGAAAATAAACTTTATAATAAATTATAAAAATGTAAATCCTACATTTTCCTCGTTGCAGCAATTACACCGACATATTTTTCATATTTAGCAAGAAAAAGAGTATATTTTTTTGACACAGATAAGGGCATTGTTGGCATATTCATTTTCAAGTATCCAAGGATTTTTTTTCTTTTTTTTTAAAAAAACCACCCACATTCTTACATCTCTTCCTGGGTCATTAAAGAAAATTATTTGGTGATTCGCTCTGGCGTAGATGATTACAAGCACTGTATAAACATATCTTATCTCCACTTATAACTTTTTGAATTATGATACACAATTCACTGATATAAAATGTTTTAATTATTTATATTTTTCATAATTAGAATATAAGATTGATGATCAGGTAAGTGTATATATATATATATATATATATATATATATATATATATATATATATATATATATATATATATATATATATTCTAGTCAGTACAGCAATCTTGTATTTTAGAGCTGTAGACAATACAATTATAAATTAATGAAACCCAAGGATATTAGATTATAAATCGAGAAAAATTGTATTGATTTAAATAAAAATATATATATTTTTTTATACTTATTAATTTTTATATTTATTGAGTAGCATCAAGAAGAATTCGTTGTGAAGACATGCATTGGTGTTAATTTACGGTTGGTGGATATCTCTATTATTAAACCATTGATAGAAATTTATAACATTGAATATTTTAATGATTTTACTGTCATTTTAAAATTACACATATATCAATTAAAATATACAAAAAAATTGTATAAAATATTTTTTATATTTATTAATATAATAACATTTTTTTAAATAAATTTATATAGTCAGATATCTAAATTAATATATAATATATATATATATATATATATATATATATATATATATATATATATATATATATATATATATATATATATATATAGAATTTGTGTTTGTATTTTAACTGTACCTAAAAAATATGTCACTCTTTACAATACATTTTTACTTTTTTTTCCTTTCTAGATATGCCTACCTGCTTGATCAGAAAATGTAGTCATGGCAGTGGTCGTCAACCTCCAGAAATTAAATTATATTTCTTTCCCAAAACAACGGATCAAATCAAAAAGTGGTTGACAAATGCTGGTATGGATAGCCCAATGGTTGAACAATTTACACCTTGGATAATGGAAGACAAAAGAGGAGACCGATTCCGAATATGTTCTGATCATTTAAAACTAAACTGCTTTATTCTTAAAGGCACCAAAAATTATGAGTCCTAATGCTGTGCCAACCATTTTTCCACCAACAACTGGAATGAAAGAGTCACAATGTGATGCTAGTACGCAAATCAGTTATTTAGATTTTTCTACGATAGAATCCGAAGACAGTTCTTTAAAACTTGCAAAGAAGGGGGGGCGTGACCGGAAGCCAGCCTGGAAGAAAGCATCCCCTGAGAGCTCCTCTCCTGCCCGCAGCAAATCGGCAAAAAAACGGCGGTTATTGCAGCCATCCATGGGCGGATCGCGGACCACCAGATCCACCAAGGCACGGGGATCATCCCAACCCCCGCCAGGCTCCTCCACGACCTTTGAGCGCCATTTTAAGCCACCCGACATGCCGCCGGGTGAAGGAGAAAAGATGGCGCCGGATGCAGCCACGCACAGCACAGGGACATCTCCCCCTCCAGAGCCATCCCCGACCCGATCGCGGACCTTGGCCTCCTCCCTGAGCCCTGATGGCTCCCAGCAACGGGTGAGTGGATCCCCGCACCCCCGCCGCGGACCATGCGGTACAGGCCGCAGCTCTCCATAACCCCCATGACCGGGACACTCAATGCACAGGGGCCTTCTCCCGCCTGCTCCGCACTGCTCCAGACCCTGAATCACAAAACGGGGCTCAGCTCTCCCCCTCTCCCACATTCACCCGGGAGGACTTTCCGGCCCTGCAAGCCCCCACCAACTCCCAGGCCTCCATGGGATGTCCAGAGCATGGCAGCTCCTCTGCCGGTGCTAGGCCGCAACATACCTCCCCTGCAGCCCGGGGACAAATCCATCCGGCCATCCATCCCGAGGTCGGGGATCGGGGAGGGATCTCTCCCCCCTCATATGCCTCTATGGCAAGCACCAGGGCCCCTACCTCAACCTCCCCTTGAGACCAGAAGGCATGGAGAATTGGCTCCCAGCCACCCCCCACCGACCCATTTCACCTCCCGCTTGACACCAGGGGAACCCCCCATTATCCTCCCCCGCAATGGCAGTCCTACATGCAGGCCTTCCCCACGAAAGACGACTTCAAACAACTGATTGAAGATGTTAAGGCAACTTGCCGCGCTGAAATCCAGGTTCTCCACACAGGCCTCAAACACTTAGCTGACAGAGTGGAAATGGAGGAGGAGGAGATCCAAGAGACTAAACTGGCGGTGCATCGCACCCAAATTCAGGCATCAGACCATCATCTTATGCTTAGAGATATGCAGCGGCACATTGAAGACCTGGACAACAGGGGGCGCCGCAACAACGTCCGCATACGCGGTCTCCCTGAAGCAGACGGGGCGGAGGACCTCCAGCTAACCCTCCAGAAATTATTTAACGACATACTGGGCGAACCAACAGACAAGCCCATTGAGATGGATAGAGCTCATCGAGCCCTCAAGCCAAAGGGCCCTGCCTCCAAACCGCGGGACGTCATATGCCGGGTAAACTCCTACCCGCTGAAGGAAGCTATAATGCATAAAGCTCGCCCCATCCGTAACTTAGTCTTTAACAACAACCCATTACAGCTCTACCCGGACCTCTCCTGGATCACCCTGCAGAAACGATGTCTACTACAACCCCTGCTCCGCACCTTACAGGACAAAGACATTGTATACCGATCACCAGGGGACCTCCGCCACCTTACGCTACCCAGAGGACCTGGACGTCTTCTGCAGAACTCTGGACATCCCCGTCCCCCTGTTGCTGGACTGGGACCTCGTGGCTACACCACCCCCTCCACCAGTGGTCTGGCAGAGAGTCCCCCCGCCCAAACACCCTAGAGGCCGGGACCCTGCCCGCAACTCCCCCAGGCACAGGCCCACATGAAAAGGTCGTCCGGGCCACAAGAGCCGCCCTGAGCGCTGCATGAAGCCCTCTTGTTTTGTTTTTGCTTTTGTTTCATTACTTTACCCCCGGTTGCCCCAGCCTTACCCCTACGCCACACATCGGGCCTGTCTCGGACGAGACGCCGAAGAGGCTGCCCTTCTGCTTACGGACCCCCCCATGGCTGATAGCCTGAGAGTTCCTTCTTCCCTAACCCCCACAGTGGAGTTTCTCCACACCACCCCCTTGCCCCCCCGACCCACATTTTTGGACTTTCTGGTCGGGAGGTCCTTAACCACTAGCCGACCGTGCACCGTCATTATACGGCGGCAGGTCGGCTCTCCTGGGCGAGACCCCCGTAGCTATACGGCGGCTCTTTGAGCCGCCACTAGGGGGCCCGTGCGCGCCGCCGGACGCGCGCGCGCACCCCCGACTCCCGTGCGTGTGCCCGGCGGGCTCGATCGCCGCCGGGCACACGTGATCGCTCGTTACAGAGCGGGGACCGGGAGCTGTGTGTGTAAACACACAGCTCTCGGTCCTGTCAGCGGGGGAAATGCTGATCTTCTGTTCATACAATGTATGAACAGAGGATCAGTGTTTCCCCTAGTGAGGCCACCCCCCCCACAGTAAGAGAACACCCAGGGAACATACTTAACCCCTTCCCCGCCCCCTAGTGTTAACCCCTTCACTGCCAGTGGCATTTTTATAGTAATCCAATGCATTTTTATAGCACAGATCGCTATAAAAATGCCAATGGTCCCAAAAATTTGTCAAAAGTGTCCGAAGTGTCCGCCATAATGTCGCAGTACCGAAAAAAAATCACTGATCGCCGCCATTACTAGTAAAAAAATATATTAATAAAAATACCATAAAAATACCCCCTATTTTGTAAACGCTATAACTTTTGCGCAAACCAATCAATAAACCCTTATTGCGATTTTTTTTACGAAAAATATGTAGACGAATAAGTATCGGCCTAAACTGAGGGAAAAAAAAGTTTTTTTATATATTTTTGGGGGATATTTATTATAGCAAAAAGTAAAAAATATTCATTTTTTTCAAAATTGTCGCTCTATTTTTGTTTATAGCGCAAAAAAAAAACGCAGAGGTGATCAAATACCATCAAAAGAAAGCTCTATTTGTGGGAAAAAAGGACGCCAATTTTGTTTGGGAGCCACGTCGCACGACCGCGCAATTGTCAGTTAAAGCGGCGCAGTCCCGAATCGCAAAAAGTGCTCTGGTCTTTGGACAGCAATATGATCCGGGGGTTAAGTGGTTAAGGAACTGTTGGGACCCGAGGGCCCTCGGGCCACTCTGGCTCCCATTGTTGAATGTTGATGTGTTCTCCTTTTGTTCTTTTGCTCTCATCTTTTTCTTTCTTTTCAGATATCTCTCTCTCCCCTTCCGCGCAGGCAGGACCCGACGGCGCGCCTTGGTGGCTGTCGGCTCGGCGGCCCCTCCACTCGCCCTCCCAGGACCAGATGCAGCGCGCCTGACTCCAGCTAAGTATAACCCACGGTCACTCCACCCACAGTATGGCTAAGTTGCTATCCTTGAATGTCCACGGGCTTAACTCCAACAGGAAACGTCATTTGGCACTTAGGGAATTCAGGCAGTCAGGGGCGGAGATCATAATGGTACAGGAGTCGCCCTTCTCCAAGGGCGACTCCTTTACGTTCGCGTCCAGATATTTCCCCTTAATATACCAGGCCTTTAGCACGCGAAAACGGGCAGGGGTTGCAATCCTGGTTAAACGGGGCACCCCCTTCACCTGCATAGATTCCTACATTGACCCCCTGGGCCACTTTATCATCCTGAGGGGAACATGGCACTCGCGGGACATAACCCTATGTACCCTGTATGCCCCCAACGCACATCAGCACAGATTTCTGGGCCGGGTTCTTGCCCGCCTGGCCAGATCCCCTCACGATCTACTGGTGGTGGGGGGGGATTTTAACTTACCCCACTCGGTGACCTGGGATCGCCTGGTAGTGAATCCCCAGGCCTCTCAGACGAAGGCCTTGCGGGACTCTAAGCTCTTCCACCAGCTAACAAGGAAGCATGCTCTATTCGACGCATGGAGGGCGCTTCACCCAGGGGATCGCCAGTTTACCTTTTATTCATCCCCCCACCACACGCACTCACACATAGATTATTTTCTAGTCAATAATACCACGTTACGCGTTACTGATTCCGCACAGATTCTGCCCATCTCCTGGTCCGACCACGCCCCCATTACACTGACCCTTGACCGGAACGCTCCAAAATGGAAATAGACTCTGCCCTGCAACTCTACTTTAGCGAAAATGACACGCAGGACATCTCCACCACTACACTGTGGGCCGCTCATAAAGCGGTAATCAGGAGACGATGTATGGCCATCTCCTCGGCCCTTAAGAGGAATGCCGAGTCGGCTAGAAAGCAGGCGGAAGCGCAGCTTCGAGCCCTGGAAACCTGTTTGCAGGCCTCACCCTCCCTGACGCTCCTCAAACGTATTGCCCTAGTACGGTCAACGCTCCGGGACCTCGCGCTGGGTCGAGTCGAGAAAGCCCTGGTTTGCCTACGACAGGTATATTATGCCAAGGGCAACAAGGCGCAAGCCCTATTGGCGAGGAAACTAACAGACCGCTCGCTCGCGTCCACCCCGCACCAGGTCCAGGACAGATCAGGCAATATTTTATCACACCCTCAAAGTATTGCGGATGCCTTCGCAGCATTTTACGCTGACTTGTACAACAAGCCGGAAATCCCCCATAACCTACCCTCACCCGACCTGCTAGATAGGATGACACAATACCTGACACGGGCGGGCATTCCTCGGCTACAACCGGACGACTTGGCCTCTCTTAACGTCCCCATCACAGGAGAGGAGCTGTCCCTGGCCATTAAGGCCCTACCCGCCCACAAATCCCCAGGCCCAGACGGGTTCCCATACGAATATTACAAGACTTTCCTCCCCACACTTCTCCCCCACATGACCAAGCTTTTCAACGCCTTTCTACAACAGACCCCCATCCCGCAAGATATGCAGCGATCATTTATCACCCTCATCCCTAAACTAGACAAGGACCCCTCATTATGCGCGAGCTACAGGCCGATAGCCCTGCTGAACTCAGACCTCAAGATCTTTACGAAGGTCCTCTCCCTCCGCTTAAATGTAGTTTTACCCTCCCTGGTCCATAAAGACCAGGTGGGCTTCGTCCCCCTCCGCCAAGTGGGGGACAACACAAGAAAGATGATTGACCTGATTGACGTGGCGGGCAGGGAGGGCCCGGAGTCTTTGCTCCTGAGCCTGGATGCAGAAAAGGCGTTTGATCGCCTTGGCTGGCCCTTCATGCTCGCCACTTTAAGACATATGGGTTTTGGGGGACCTTTCCTTCAGGCGGTCCGACACCTCTATACCAATCCGATCTCACAGGTGAAAACTCCCTTTGCCACTTCATCCACCTTCCCAGTCACTAATGGAACCCGTCAGGGGTGCCCCCTCTCCCCCTCCTCTTCGCTCTTTGCGTCGAACCCCTAGCAGCGACGATCCGCGGCAACCCGGATATTCGAGGCATCCCAGTAAGGGGGAGGGAATTTAAGATTTCCCTCTTTGCCGATGACATCATTTTGACATTGACGCGTCCCCGCATCTCCCTGCCCAACCTACACAGGGAACTGGAACGCTACGGGGCCCTCTCGGGATACAAAACCAACACGTCCAAGTCCATGCCGATTAATATGCCCGAACCAGAGGCCCTACACTTGCAGTCCGTCTTCCCGTACCACTGGGAGCGAACCTCCCTGAAATACCTGGGGGTCCATTTGACCCCGAACTTTGCATCCCTATACCAGGCCAATTTCCCCCCCCTATACAGCTCAATAAGGGCGCTGATCCATAAATGGAAGTCCCATCAGATATCCCTTTTGGGCCGGATAGCGGCCATAAAGATGGTGATCCTCCCGAAAAACTGCTATACCTCTTCCAGACCCTCCCTATCCCGGTCCCGTGTGCTCATTTGCGTGCCCTACAAGCAGACCTCCTCCGGTATGTGTGGAACTACAAGCGCCACAGGATCCCACGCTCGGTCATGACGGCGGCACGAACCGAGGGAGGCCTGGCCTTCCCAGACCTGGTCAAATATTACCAGGCCTCACAACTCCGAGCGGTGGCATCATGGTTCCCCCAGAAGTCTTACAATAGATGGACGGAGGTGGAAAAGATTTGGCTGGCTCCAATACACCCCAATTATCTCCTGTGGAACGCGAACGCGGCAGTGGAGCCCGGACGTTTACTGGGCTCCATGCGGCAGCTTCAAAGTACTTGGAGGAGGCTAGCCCAAGACTGTCGACTTAAGTCCGATAGCTCCTTGCTGACCTCCTTCCTTTATAACCCTAAATTACCGACAAGTCTCACCCACCAGATGTCATGGCCCTGGGACTCGCGAAATCTATTTCACTTTGGTCACTTAGTAGACCCCAGGTCCCGCACCCTGCACTCCTTTACTGATCTCCAAGCCAAACATGACATCCCACGACAAGCTTTTTTCAGCTACTTACAGATCCGCCACTACGCCCACACAATAGCCCCCCCCCCCCGGCTCCTTTTCTCAAAACCGACCCCATTTGAGCGTATCATACTCGAGGGCACAGCCAGAAGGGGCCTCATATCAGATATATACCAAATCCTAAATGAATACCCCTTACAAAACAAAGGTAAACATGCCTATATGCTCCGATGGGAGTGGGAGCTGGGGGAGGTGCTCTCGGAAGATGAGTGGAGGGCGGTTTGGAGGCAGGCGGCCAAAAGCTCGATCTGCACCCTTTATAAGGAAAATACGTATAAAGTGCTGTTCTTTTGGTATCTGACCCCAGACGTCCTCCACAAGATTTACCCTTCCACCTCTGACCGATGCTGGCGTTGCAACCAAGCCAAGGGCACATTGTTCCATATATTGGACGTGCCCCTTGATTGCCCCGTTCTGGACTCAGACACAAGAGCTCCTGTCTCGCCTCCTGGAGGCGCCCATACCCCTCTCCCCGAAGCTATTTTTACTGGGCCTATCCCAACCCCGCATAGCTAAACCCTACAAGAAACTGCTGAGACACATAACCACAGCTGCGAGATGCCTGATAGCGCTTCATTGGAAGAAACCAATGCCCCCATCCCAAGAAGCCCTTTATGCTAGGGTCAAGGATGTAGAGCTTATGGAAAAGATGACAGCTAGGATCCGGGATAGGTTGGAGGACCATGACCTGGTCTGGGAGAGGTGGCATGTGAAGGAGGACCCGCGTTGAGCCGACGACAGGTCGCCAAGGTACATTACTTCCCCCGACATTCCTGCCTGCCCCCCCCCCTCTCTGTCCTTTCCCCTCTTTTCCTTTTTCTTCTCGCCTCCCCTTCTCTCCTATTTCCTTCTCCTCACCCCATTCCCTCTTTCTTCTTCCCCTCTTCTTTGATCTCTAGTTGTATTACATGTTACTGATCGTATAAACAAGTATGAAGCCACTATGTAAGTACATTAAGCTGGAATTTTATACCTCCCCTTTTCTCTTACACTTGAAATGCTGCTATATTTTGTGTTGACCTTTTACGAAAATAAAAAAAACTGTTATTTGAAAAAAAAAAAACTTGCAAAGAAGCGTGGCCTACAGCATGATCATCTCTATCCTAATGAAGAGCTAACACCACAACATGAGTCTTCTCCTTGCAGTGTACCATCAGGATCGAGTTTCAAGAGAACTATTCAATCTACAGAGGAAAGTGAATGTTTTCTAAGACCTTCTCCTTTGCTAAACATTCGTAATGCACCAATTCCTGTCCATAGTGATACTGATTCTACAATACTTTCTCTGTCTGATAGTCTAACTGGCAAAAGTAAACGTAAACTACAATATAAGGATGATTCCAGTTATCAGCCCTCGGAATGTGAAACTCCTGATAAATATGAAACTAGTATGGAGGACAATGACATTGAACTAATCGAAGAATTAACATGGGAACATCTTTTGGAAATTATAAAAGAAAAAAAGTTAATTGTTTTTGAAAGCTGTCCGGAAAAAGAATGCCCTTTTTCGAATTACAAAGTTGAATAAACAAGTGATTGGAAGCATGGTAGTGGTGTTTTCCACATGCGTAGACAAACATCGCTGTAAGCTCTGGCAAAGCCAACCGAAGATTAAACATATCCCCGCAGAAAACATTGTAATTGCGGGATCAATAGTTCTCTCCGGATCTGGTTTTACCCAATTCAAAGAATTATGTGATTTCGCGGGAATTGCAATGTTTGAAAAATCGTCATTCCAACGCTTTATTTTCCCAGCAATCGACATACACTGGAGAAAAGAACAGCAAGAGGTCAGAAAAATGTTAGAAGGCAAACCCTTATTCCTGGTGGGCGATGGACAATGTGACAGCCCCGGTTTTTCTGCAAAATACTGTGCATACACGTTCATAGAGCAAATGTCTAAAAAAAATTGTGGACATGGAAGTTGTGCAGGTGACTCAGAGCACTTCCTCAGTGGCCATGGAGAAATTTGGATTAAAAAAATGTTTAGACAGAATTCTGGAAGCAAATTTGGAAGTGCATATTATTGGCACAGATCGCCATACAGGAATTAGGAAACTGTTGAGCAGTCCTGAATATGAACGTCTAATTCACCAATTTGACACATGGCACTATGTCAAAAATATGAAAAGAAAACTTTTACAATTTTCCAAAAAAAAATCATACCGGCCACTGAAGCCATTGATTAGTTCCATTCTACACCATTTTTACTGGTGCAGCCGAAAGTGCAAAGGTGACCAAGATTTTTTTAGAATCAGATGGCAGTCAGTACTGCACCATGTCATCAATGAGCACACTTGGAAAATAGGAGAAACAGAATACAAGTGCAAGCATGATGACATAACGATTGATGAGCAACATGTGGAATGGTTGCAAAAGAGCAGCCGAGCTTATGACGCACTGAAAACCATCGTTCTTGATCCACAAATAGAGAAGGACATACCTCATCTTGTTCACTTTTGCCAGACTGGAATATTGGAGACATTCCACAGCATGATGCTCAAATACAGACCAAAACGAATACATTATCGTTATGATTCGATGGAGGCCGTACTAAAATAGCAGTGTTATGCCACAACAACGTCAAAAGAAAACCAGCAATAATTGAAAAAACAACAGAAACTGGAGAAACTGTACAAATGCCACGCAAGAACCTTGAATTTCCATGTGGCTGTAAAAAATGGACTGTGAGAAACGTTTATGAAAAAATTTCTTTTGATCATGTCATCCTATTCTAGGGGACATGATCAATCTCATAGAAGGTACAGTTATTTTGACATGGAGATACAAAAACAAAACAATGCCTCAAAATATCGCCTCCGAAGAAAGACCGTTAAGCAACAACGCACAAGGTTTCCACATAAGAGCAAATGATTGAGTGGTGAGTAAAATTACAAGAAAAATATAAATAAAATGTAATGTATAAATAAAATATAGATTTGGATATTCTGATTTATGTCTTCTCAATATTTTTATTTTTTCATTTTTAGATTTCTAAATACAAATAAGTATTTTTTCCCAGAAAATAACATGGACCAACAATTTTTTCACTTCAAATTCAATTTAATTATCAAAAAGGACATAAATAACAACTGCATTTTTACAGTATATGCCGTCGTATCTTGTTTTGTGGATACGACGAGGGAAATTTAAAATTACGCCGGCGTATCAATAGATACGCTGGCGTAATTCTTTTGTGGATCTGCCCCTAAACATTTATCTAAATTATATACATATATATTTTTTCCAAACATAATTGGTCTATGGATATTAATAAAAAAATATATACGTAAAACACACACATAAACTCTGTTTTGTCTTCATATTTAAACTTTTCAAATAAAATATATTAATTTTAAATAATTACGAATTAATAATATTCATTTTTATTTTGAAGTAGGATATACATTTCTGTTTCATGTTATCCAGCAAGATTATAAGTATACAATCCGATATGATTCTCCTTCTGTTAAATTTATTTTTAATGCATAAATAACACAATGAAAAAATAATATATAACATAAATAAATAATTAAATTCAATGTTACTCTAAGGCCATTTCTGAGGCTTCGTAGTCATCTGAATACATGAATCCAACATATGAAGCATTGGGATCCGGAAAAGCATTGCGTACTGCATTTACAGCACAAGATGGGATTACTCTTCGGTTTCCCTTTCCCAAATAGCCATATATCCACGCTGTAAAAGATCGATAAGCTGTCTTCCGAAATCGTCTTAAAATAAATAAGACAATTTGTTATTTTTTTAGTTGCATATAAAAAAACCCCACTATATATTGAACCATTCCTTATTTTTTTAGGAGGAGGTATACCCAAATAAAAAAGGATCGGAGTAGTGCAGCATTATGGCTTCATTGTGGGTAACTACTGCGCATGCGTGAGGCGTTGCTGCATTCTCTTACCAGCCTTACAGTGAGGAAAGGATAAGAGACCTGACTTGCAAATGTAATGCGCTTTGGTCCAGACTACCGGAAGTGGGGTAAGGATACATGTTGAAGACAGGTATCCAATGACACCCCCCCGAAAGGTATAAAATAAGACATCTAAGAGATTTGGGGGAGGGGGTGGTTGAGACAAATGACAGTTTCAAATTTTGGCGGAAATTGGCTTTAGCTGGTTATTGAAATAAAATTTCAATAGACTTGCATGACAATACTAATAAAGTTGTAATAAAACCAAAAAAAATTTTGAAATAAAAAGGAACTTATAAAGCTTACATAAACGTTAGACCAAAAAATTGAAATGTAAATATATTATAATCCATTTTTAATAATTTCATATTTACTGAAATTGACATTGAATATTTAATTTGTTAAAAAAAAATATTTTTTATTTACAATAAATTACATAAATTGTATTTAATTCTTACATTTATTTTTTATTTAGATTGAAAATGAAATATATTCTCAGTAATAATTTTGATGTTTATTTTGTACCTGTTGTTGTCGGATCAACAGTGGGTGGACCATGAAGATGCAGGCAAATGGTGTGGATGCGTACATTTTGTTCATTCACACAGAACGTTTTGAAACTTTCAGACTGAGTAATGCACTCAACACCCTCTGGTATACTGCCGGACACCTCGTTTATTTCCTGGCAACACAAAGATTCTATGGGAGTTGCCATTGGAATGCATTTTCCACAGTTGCACCAGTCCGTATTCCCAAGACGTTCAGTTTCACCTTCCTCTTGAGTTTGACTAATTTGCTGCATGGAAATCGTTCTTAAAGCGGGGGTTCACCCTAAAAAAAAAATTCTAACATTACAATGAGCTGACCTGTGACACGGACATTATGCTGGTCTTTTTTTTTTTTTTTTCGTACATACCGTTTTATCTGTATTTTCTCCCTGGATTTCCTGCGGGAGTGGGCGTTCCTATTCACAGGGTAAGTGATTGACATTCTTCCGACATACTGAGGGGAGGAGGGGAGGACATGTTTACATAGATAGGGGGTGGCAACTTCCTCTGAGACTGGAGAGGCATTGAAAAATTAAACTGAAAGAAATTACATTGCTTGTGCAGCACTGAGCATGTGCGAGATCTGCAAGGGTGAAATGCAGGAAGTCATAAAGTCTAACTTCATGATGCCCACACTTAAGATGGCCCCAGTCAATTTATTTTTTATAAACTATCTAAATACTGTAACAACCTAACAAAACGGACCTTAGTTTACAGACTAACTTTACTAGAATACATTAAGCTTGTGTATTACAGGGGTATTTACATTTAAAAAGTGAAATTGTGGCCGGAACACTTTAAGTAGCTGCACTCATGCTTATGGAACACAGGAGGCTGACAGTTTGGCACAGCCGCCATTCAGAGAATGCTTTGCATTAGTGTGATAGAGCTGTATCAGTATATTTTTCTTTAACTACATTTTTCAATAATTTTCTGCACACAAAATAGAGCTTTCTTTTGGTGGCATTTAATCACTGCTGGGTTTTTTATTGTTTTGCAAAGAAAAAAAAATCTAATATTTTGAAGAAATAAAAGTATTTTCTTTGTTTCTGCCAGTAAGTATTGTAAATAAGTAATTTTTCTCCTTCACCGATGTGACTGATGAGACGGCACTTATGGGCACTAATAAGCAGCACTAGTGGGCACAGATAGGTGCCACTGATAAGCAGGAACGGATGGGCACTGAAAGGCAGCACTGACTGGTGTCACTCATGGGCACTGATTGATGTCATTGATGGGCACCGATTGATGGCACTGATTGGTGGTAGGACACAAGATGGCTGCGGTCACCCAGAACAAGAGCTTGGCAACTGGTCGGCGGCAAATAGTTAAAGAAAAAATGTATAATTTTGAAACTGTCCCTTTAAAACATTTTTACACATTCCTTTCCTTTAAAACATTCCTTTGTTGCTATTGCAAGGAATGGAATGTAAACATCCCTTTGCGATAATACAGCATGCCAGGTTCTAAAAGACCCCAAATCTCATCTCTACTCTTAAAGCAAAAGATTAAAGATTTTTTTTTATCTTTTGCTTTAAGAAAAAAAACATTTACATGACCCAAAAACCGGAAGTAACTTCATGATAATAATCCAGTCCTTCAAGGGCATAGAGATGAGATGACCATCTTGACATTGCTCTATTGTATGGGGAAAAAAAAAAAAACTGCCAACGCCAGACGGCTCCCAGGCTCCCCCCCCCCCCCCCCCGCTTCTAAAAGTGATCCAGTGGTAAAATAATTCAAAGCTTTGCAAAACGAGCAGTTTTGTCAATCTTTGGACATTTGTTTAAAAAGCTTTTTTCTTTGCCATAACCGTCAACATGAAAGGGAAGGCAGCTCAAAACAATTCCAATAAAAGGACTTGCATCTGATGAATATACAGTATATATTTGTACTAAAATAAAGATTTGTTATTTTAAACTCTTTGTAACATTAACCCTTGGAGGTATAGTCAAAGTCCCACTACTTTATCCTTCATTTAGTTGAATCTGATGCCAGTATACGTGAGCCCCGCCACCCAAAAAAACAGTAATTACATTTGCCAACCTTAAAGCGGGAGTTCACCCATTTCTAAAAAAAAATGTTTTCTTCCCCTAGATTCCTGCTCGTTCGGTCTAGGGGAATCGGCTATTTGTATTAAAATATGAGCCGTACTTACCCGTTTTCGAGCTGCATCTTCTTCCGTCGCTTCCGGGTATGGGTCTTCGGGAGCGGGCGTTCCTTCTTGATTGACATTCTTCCGAGAGGCTTCCGACGGTCGCATCCATCGCGTCACTCGTAGCCGAAAGAAGCCGAACGTCGGTGCGGCTCTATACTGCGCCTGCGCACCGACGTTCGGCTTCTTTCGGAAAATCGTGACGCGATGGATGCGACCGTCGGAAGCCTCTCGGAAGACTGTCAATCAAGAAGGAACGCCCATTCCCGAAGCCCATACCCGGAAGCGACGGAAGAAGATGCAGCTCGAAAACGGGTAAATACTGCACATATTTTAATACAAATAGCCGATTCCCCTAGAGAAAACGAGCAGGAAGCTAAGGGGAAAAAGTGCCCTCTAAGGGTGAACCCCCGCTTTAAGCAACAATGGAAACATTTTCATATGCAGAAACACGTTTGTCACTCTCAAAAAAAAAAAAAAATGAAAACAATTCTGAATTACCTATAGCAGTATATTTGATGACATTGCATTTCATATTGACATGAAAAATGTATTTGGACTGTTTTTAAACTTTTCCTAATAGGTGAGACGACCGTAGGATAACACCACTAAATTAACTTAAATTTTCTTTCATAATTATTCCAGTAAAAGCAAAAAATAACCCACAGCAGCAAAAAAAAAAAAAAAAGTGATATAAAATAATAAATTTTTGATGAAACCATGCTATAGGTTAGTCTTTTACCTTCGGGTTGATCAACCCAGAGGAAGTCTTTGATCAGACTACTCTGGAAACAGATAATATCAGAGGGATTTTTATGAGACTCAAAAATGTCCTGATTGCCATTAGGGACATTATCTTCTTGGAAAGATATTTAAAAGAGAAAATGATCCCTAGAAGTTTGTGTTGGCATGTTTACCCAGATAAGGGAGATAAAGATCCCAAGGAATGGTTTTTATACTTCAATGGTGTAGGCCTAACCTTTCTAAGTTTTTTGATAACTAGGAAACAGGGCAAAGTCTCAAAATTACAGCAAGAAATTAATGAAATTAAGGAGAAACTTATACCCTTCAACAAGGAGGGTTTATATCAAGTCTACACTAAGGAACTTCGAGAGATTATGATAGAAGAGGAAGAACAACAACGCATAAAAAAAGAGAAAGAAGAGAGGCGCATGCGCGGCAGCTCCCAAGATGGCCGCCGGCTGTTAGAGCTCCGCTCCACCACGGCCCTGTGATAGCCACCGGAGCTCTCAGGGCGCCCCCCCAGCACTCTATCCGGGATCTTCGGGTAGGAGAAGTATCCGGGAACCAGCCCAAGACAATTGCGCCGGCCCGGCGGGACTAGTCACGGCGGATGGCGGCATCTCCCGGCCCCCTCAGCTATGCCAAAATGGCGGCGGCGCGGCCAGACATACCTCCGGAGGGAGACACAGGAGGATCCATAGCTGACCAGGACCTTGATCTTCCGCGTTCCCCAGGTACGGACTACCCCCCACTGCCCCAGGCAGCATCCCCAGCATCCACAGAGTCCTTGCTGGGAAGGATGAGCTATGGCCCCCCCTCTACCCCCAGGCTGGATCCACACACGGGCCTACTGCTGGAGGTCAGTGATGCTGCTGACTCTGCTCCCATCCCCACTGACTTTCCATCTATGATGGAGGCTTTTGCACAAATGCTCGCTAAAGGCTTAGCCCAAAATGCTGCCCAGATTACCTCATCCATCCACGCTGATCTGCAGCAAATAGGGATGAGGATGGACATGATTGAAAAAAAGGCTGATCAGTCTGTGGCTCGGATCAATCAGAACACAGCACGGCTGCAGGAGGTTCAGGATCAATTAGAAACAGCTTTTGCAAAAATCGATGACCTCGAGAACAGATCGAGACGCTATAACTTTAGGGTCAGGGGGCTCCCCGAGTCGGTGAAAGAGGTGCAGGGTGCTGTGAAATCCCTTATAAAAAACCTTATTCCAGATATCGCTGATCATCGTCTGGAGCTGGACAGAGCCCATAGGGCGCTACAGCCCCCCCCCGTTCAGATGGTCTCCCCAGAGACATCATAGTAAAGCCTCACTTTTATTCGGTCAAGGAGGAGGTGATGAGGAAGGCGAGATACGCGGATAACCTGACGCTGCATGGACACAAGATACAGATATTTGCCGACCTTTCCCCATACACAGTACAGAAGAGAAGATCGCTTAAACCGCTGCTGCAGCTTCTACTGGAAAAGGAAATCACCTATAGATGGTCCTTCCCTCTTCGTCTGAACTTTTCCTTCAAGAACAAAAGCTATGGCTTCTCCTCCTTGGCTGAGGGGGAGCACCTCCTGACTCATCTGGGGATCCTCTCACAGGATCCCGTGGCCATGCAGACAGGCAGGGGCACCGCCGCTTCTACCAAGAGACCCTCACCAGCGAGCCCGTTGCAGCACACCTGGCTGAAACAAGGCCACAAGCGCTCCAAGGAAAACTTCCCGCCATGAGGGCCTTCTCACCTTTCTTTGGATCGGAGAGCTGATCGGCGAAGTTCTCGCATCGACTACGTCATGACTTGCCTTTTCCCCCTCCCACCCACCCCTTTTTTTTTTTTTTTTGTTTCCTTTAGGAACCCTGCGGGCGCGGAAGCCCTGTCTACAACGACTTTCTTACAGTGCTATTTAACCGCATTCCTCTTGCAGGTTGCCTTGTTGGACCTTCACTGCTGAACTGGGGGGGGGGTGGGCGGTATTCGCCCTTTCATTGACGGGGAAGATTACTCGGGCACCGGTTAGCCTGTGGTGGTCGTTCCCCTCTTGAACTCTGCGGATGCCCTGTGGGGTGTCTCTGGTCCCTTAAATGCCTGTGTGTTATTTTTTGTTTTCCTTTTTTTGTTTTTTTTTGGGCAGTATATGCTTATCTACCTTACGATAGCCGTTTGGTCGTTGAACTGGCGCTTCTGATAGGATCCTCTGGGTGACGGGGGGCGGCGGCGCCTCCTGTGGCCCAGGGGATGGTTTCTAAGATACACCCGGGCTCTGCCCTATTTGGGTAGTTAGGGGCCCCCAGGGGTCAGGGCGGAGTTCGGGGAAATGACCGGGTAACTATTGTTTTAGTTTATTACTATGCATTCGTAGTTGGGGCGCCCTGATATGTTGATCAGATTGGGCTCAGATCGGAGCCTTTAGTTTCGTTAGTTTTTGGGTGGTTGGGCTGTGGTGGACCCAGTGCACCTCACTTAAGGACCGGGAGTGCTTATTGTGCTCCATTAGTCCTTTTACGGTTTTCCCGGTTCCAGGGAATTCCGGGCCTCTCAGGTTGAAGGGTGGGGGGGATGGACAGTCCATCCCAACCCCTGGGTGGGTGGGGGTCAGGGGACCCCCGGGTTTATTGTTCTGATACTGATACTGTAGTTGTTCAGTCCATTTTCTTGTTCTACAAGTATGTAACCTGCCTTTCTTCTTTCCTCCCTTTTTTTCTTCTTCTTCCTGAAACGGCACATCTGAGCTCCCACGGTTGTCATGGCTGTCACCGGCTTCACGTCCCAGAGCCCGGGCCTCCGCCTTCTCTTCATCTCAGGATCTCCGGTGAGCGCTGCTCTCTAGATCAAGGTAGGCTCAAAGGTTTTGCTGTAGTGCCTCCCGCTCTGATACATGCCTAATTCACATCCTTCTATACCCTCCCTCAAGATTATCTCACATAATACGCAGGGCCTTAACTCTCCCGTAAAACGTAGGAAACTTTTCCAGCAATACACCTCCATGCATGCAGACGTCCTCCTGTTACAGGAGACTCACTTCCCGGCCACGTTTAAACCCACCTTCCTTCACCAGCGCTACCCTCAATTTTTCTTAGCATCGGCGGACAATAAAACAAAGGGGGTGGCAATCTGCTTTGCCAAACATATCAATCTCTCTCAACCGGAGGTAGTCACTGATCCGCTAGGGCGCTACATTATGGTATCCGGTCACATTGACGGAGAACTGTATTCCTTTGTATCATATTACACCCCCAATACAAATCAGAAATCATTTTTTGACTCCCTACTTCACAAACTGCTGCCTCATCTCAAAGGGACGGTTTTTATTGGCGGCGATTCCAACACCGCCTTTGACTTCTCACTTGATAAATCAAGGGTTGGGAAATCAATGCCCAGGCGTCCCACTAAACAAAGTGTTAAAATCGCTAAACTACTGAACTCGGCGGGGCTGATTGACATTTGGAGGGAGGTGAACCCCCGTGCAAAGGACTACACCCATTTTTCTGCCCCGCACAACTCATTTGCCAGGATAGACCACATTTTCACACGCGCTTCCACAATACCTCTGATTAGGACCTCCAAGATAATTGACACCCCCCTCTCAGATCACTCGATGGTCACTTTGACAGCAAGGCGATCCTCTGGAGGGAGAGGTCCCCCGCGTTGGCGTTTGCAGGAGTCCCTTCTGAGTGACCCAATCCAGTGTTCACTTCTGGAAGAGGCTATTAAGGATTATTTTCTTGTTAATGCGACCAGCGAAGTCTCAGCTGCCACTGTCTGGGCTGCGCACAAATCGGTTATTAGGGGTAGACTCATTCAGATGAGATCAAAACTTAAAGCAGAACACAGAGCGGACATACTGAAACTTACGGAGGACTTTCGTACTCTTGCTAAGGCGCACAAACGACGCCCCACGGCAGAGTCTCTGGAGAAATTAGACAGGGCACGAGCCCTACTTAACTTGAAACTGACAACAGACGCTGAAAGGCACCTTAGATGGACGGGGGCAAAATTTTATTCACAGAAGGACAGGATTGGATCTAGGTTGGCGATAAAGCTGAGTCCCAAACAACGCACTTTGTCCTTCCCTAAAATTCGGGCGACCTCAGGGGACCTGACGCAAAACCCAACCAAGATCATGGATGCGTTTTTGCAGTTCTATTCGGATTTATACAAGCCTTCCCAATCTCCCCGAGGCCCTCTGACGAACAAATTTTTAGATGACCTCCCGCTGCCCACTCTGTCTATAGAGCATAGAACTCTCCTTGAGAACCCGTTCACCTCAGAGGAAATTTTAGACACTATTAAATCCCTTAAGTTAGGCTCTTCGCCTGGGCCGGATGGATTCTCCACCGGATACTACAAGAAATTTGGACCCTGTCTGGCACCGCATCTGGCTCGGTGGTTCAACTCTCTCAGGGAGGGAGGTCACCTGGATAGGGACCTGAACTCAGCATTTATCTC
Organism: Rana temporaria; assembly: GCF_905171775.1. Taxonomy (NCBI): domain Eukaryota; kingdom Metazoa; phylum Chordata; class Amphibia; order Anura; family Ranidae; genus Rana; species Rana temporaria. The sequence continues at coordinate 73,564,358 of NC_053493.1, forward strand.
AGTGATTCCCAAACCTGACAAGGACGTTAGCGAGGTGGGTAACTACCGCCCGATCTCACTGATTAATAATGACGTTAAAATTATGACCAACATTTTGGCCAATAGGGTTTCGGGCTTTATAGCTGCATACATCCATAAAGACCAGGTGGGCTTCATCCCTGGGAGGCAGGGCCCAGACCAGATTCGACGGGCCATTGATGTCATTTCGCTGCTCAAGTCACGGTGGGATGGGGGTCCCCAACAAAAAGGCTTTTTGCTATCCATAGACCTGCACAAGGCCTTCGACTCCATAGATTGGGCCTACCTGTCGGATATCTTGGGGAGGTGGGGCTTCGGCCCATATTTCTTAAATCTTATACGGGCGCTGTACTCAAACCCCACTGCGCAGGTACGCTTATTGGGCCAGTACTCGGATTCTTTCACCATAGGAAGGGGTACCAGACAGGGCTGCCCGCTCTCTCCCCTCCTTTTTGCTATGGCCATAGAAACATTGGCCATAGCGATTAGATCTAACCCTGACATTAGGGGTGTGAAGTGCGGGCTAGGGGAACACAAGTGCGCGCTATACGCGGATGACCTTCTCCTCTTTATTACCTCTCCTCTGACCTCCACTCCTGTAATTCTTAAGACGCTGCGGGCTTTTAGTGAGGTTTCGGGACTGAGAGTTAATATGAATAAATCAACAGCGTTAAACATTACAGTCCCCCCGGACCTTCTCAATCAGCTCTCTAATAATTTCGAGTTCTGCTGGGCCCCCGGTGCTATCTCATACCTAGGCATTAAACTGACGTCAAACGTTGATGGTCTTTTTAAAGCCAACTATCCCCCTATGATACTGAAATGTAGAGGCGACTTGGACGCGTGGTCGAGGTGTGGTCTGTCCTGGTTAGGTAGGGTCCACGCAGTGAAAATGACCCTTCTCCCTCGTCTGTTGTACTTGTTCCGCTCCCTCCCTGTGCCAGTTGCAAAACGCTTCCTCAGTACACTGCAATCACAAATAGTTCGCTTTGTGTGGGGTAATAAGGGGTATAGGTGCCCCTCGGGAATTCTTTTCCGCCTGAAATCGCAGGGCGGTCTGGGTCTCCCAAACCTCTGGGGTTATTATCAGGCAGCTCAACTTACACAAATCTCAACGGCCTTTTTTAGGGGGCCAAAGCCAGACTGGCTTTCTATGGAAAGAATGGCTACCCCTTTGCATACCATTGATTACCTTTTGTGTTGTGACCCCGGGGTCAGGCCTGCAATATTGTCCCCCACTCTCTCACACTCGGTAGCCTTAAGCACAAAGCTCTTTGGATACCCTGCTCTGACATCCTCCCTTAGACCCCTGGCTCATTTATTTCATAATGCGGATTTCCCCCCGGGTTTGAACATTGAGGCCTTTAGGTGGTGGACTGATAAGGGGCTATACCGCATTGGACACTTTCTCTCTTCGGCGGGCCCGATTTCCCTGTCCCATTGTAGGAAGAAACTGGAGATGCCCGACTCGGAGCTCTTCAGATTTGCCCAAATTTCCCATTTTATACGCTCTATTTGGACCGACAACAAGGTTCCCCTCACGGTAACGCCTTATGAACATTGGTGCTCTTCTTCAGAAGATCAGAGGGGAGGCATTTCCTTGATCTACACAGCTCTCGCTTCTAAGGTGGACAAGCCAACTTATGCCCGGGCCTGGGAGGAGGACGTGGACGGGTCATGGGATACCGAGGTCTGGTTCCAAGCGGCACAGAGGTCGTATAAAGGTATCCTTAACATTTCTCTCATAGAGGCTAGCTTAAAAGTTTTGGTAAGATGGTACTATGTTCCTTCCAGGTTGGCAAGGATATTTCCAGGGTCCTCGCCAGTGTGCTTTAGGGGGTGTGAACTGGAGGGCTCCATGCTCCACATTTGGTGGTCGTGCCCCCGTATTAGAGCCTTTTGGCAAAAGGTGTTCCGCACCATTAGCGCCTTAACCGGAGTGGGGGTGGCTCCCCATCCTAGCGTGGCCCTTCTGAATCAGTATATCCCTAACCTACCCAAAAGCTCCCAGACCTTGTCGCTTTTCATTCTCCTGGGCGCCAAAATGTCCATTGCCAAAGCCTGGAAGAAGCCTAGGGTCCCCTTCCAGGGGTTCAGGAGGAAAGTTTCCTGGATTATGGTGCAAGAACAAATTGTTGCTAAACTCCATGACAAAACTGAGAAATTCATGGCGATTTGGCAACCATGGGCTGACTTCTGTAATATTTCCCTGAGGCCGGGTGTGCGACTTGGACACTTAACCGCTGGTGCTACCCCCTGAGGGAGGTAGCTTGTTTCTCTCCTACACTTTTCTCTCTTTCTTTCTGTCGCCTCCCTTGGCCCCTCTACTGCAGGTTATGCTACCAAGTATGACCTCCCCCTGTCATACCATACATGGCTGCGTTTAAGCCATTTGAGTGATTACCTTCTTCTCTCGTCTCTACAGTTATAATTAGGCTTGGAGCCTGGTGTGGGAGGGTGGCGATTGCACCCCCGGAGAGGCAGTTCGACCCCATAGGGGCCTCTCGGGAGGGTGGGGTCGCCGTGCCCTGCCCGCTGGGAAGTTCCCCCGACATGTCTTTAGGGGGGCTCATTGCCCCAGGGCTGGTCAAACAGCCCTGCCTGAGGATGGAGAGGGTTGATTTTCTTGCCCCTCTTTTTTGGATACTCCATAGAGTTATTGGGGGTAGGATTTAGAGGTTCTTGCTTCAGGACTTGGAATGTAATGTTATTGTCACTAATGTTGTCTCACTGTTGATGACACTCTCTTTTGAATGCTTGTTATCATTTTTAAAAAAATCTCTCAATAAAAACTATTGAAATTAAAAAAAGAGAAAGAAATACTTAAGGGATGTGGAAAACTACAAAACAAATAATGTTTTCAAATGGCAGGAGCTTTTCAAAGAAACCCATGCGGACAGTTCAAATACTGCTGGGGTTGAGACTATGGAAGCCAGTGGGGATAATCAACATCACATATCCCCCAGTGAGAAAACAGGGGAGAGAGGTTTACCTATCCCAGTTCATCGGGATGTTGGAGCACCTAGAGGGAAAGGGGGGGGGACCCACACCCCTTAAGAAGAAAGTAGTAAATGCTCCTTACAATACCTATCCACCTAGGAACCAATATCAATATCCAGTAGCAAATAATCATCCAAAAAATGGGATGAAATCTCACAACCAGTATACAGATATGAGACCTCCCCATACATCGGGAAACCATGGGAGTCAGCATATGTATCCTCCTGGAAGGTCCTCTCAAATGGATTACACAGGATGATACGAGGATCCAAACCAGAGAAGACCCCCATAGAATGACCAGTATGAGGGACCCGAAAAATTCACCTAAAGCCCCCTGGAAATATGATGTAAGAGTGGACAATCGGTATAGCTCTCTACAGGGGTATGAAAGTGAATATGAGGGAGAACACACAAGATCCAATCCTGGTCGCCATGGCGACTAGAAATAGCATCCTGGCGACTTGGCTTGTGAGCTGGCGCCATCTGGTGGTGAGCCGTTGGTATTACAAGTTATTACCACCAGATGTGTGAGCTGGCGCCATCTGGTGGTGGCCGTTGGTATTACAAGTTAAGCATTACAAGTTAAACAGCAATTCTAATGTCATTTTTCACTATTTTCACTGCCATCTTCTTCCCTCTAATTAGAACCCCCAACTATTATATATATTTTTTATCCTAACACCCTAGAGAATAAAATGGCGATCGTTGCAATACTTTCTGTCACGCCGTATTTGCGCAGCGGTCTTACAAGCGCACATTTTTGGGAAAAAATTACACTTTTTTTATTTAAAAAATAAGACAACAGTAAAGTTATCCCCATTTTTTTTAATATTATGAAAGATAATGAAAGATAAATCTACAGGTTGCATGTTTTGAGTTACAGAGGAGGTCTAGGGCTAGAATTATTGCTCTCGCTCTACCAATCGCAGCGATACCTCACATGTGTGGTTTGAACACCGTTTACATATGCGGGCGCTGCTCACGTATGTGTTCGCTTCTGCGCGCAAGCTTGTGGGGACGGGGTGTGTTTTCTGGCTCCTAACTTTTTTAGCTGGCTCCTAGATTCCAAGCAAATCTGTCAAACCCTGCCCTAGACCATATGAAGAACCATCACACCCGGCTCCACTTAGAAATAAAGCGGAAGTTTTTTTAGGGAAAGGACAGAACAAAAAAGGAAGATTAAAGGATCACTAAAGGAAACATTTTTTTTTGCTGAAATGACTGTTTACAGGGTATAGAGACATAATAGTTAACTGATTCCTTTTAAAAACGATTAAAAATAGATAAAAAGCAATCATATAATGTGCCTCCTAGATGCAAAAACGAAAGTGAAACTAGTTTAGTCTTTGCATGTTATTTCAAGCCTCTGTGCTGGACAGTGCCATAGAGAGTCATGGCTAGGAAAACAAAACTAAAGTCTCCCATGACTTTTTTCATAAGACAACCAGGAAGTGTCCACAACAGAGCAGAATTACAGCAACATCAGAGCAAAAACGAACAATGATGACATGAAACCAGGACTGCAGTAAGGTAAAGGAAGCTATTTAGCTAAAAATAAAAAAATTCCTTTAGTGACCCTTTAAATAAAGGTCTGAAATTTGCACCCAAGCAAAGCTTAAATAAATTCCAAGGGCCAGATTCACATAGAATTGCGGCGGCGTAACGTATCGCATGATTCACAAAGCACTTGCCTGTAAACTTGCGGCGGCGTAGCGTAAATCTGTCCGGCGCAAGCCTGCCTAATTCAAATGGGGCGTGTATCATTTAAATTAGGCGCGTTTCCGCTTCGAACCTACTGCGCATGCTCCGTTTTGAAATTTCCCGCCGTGCTTTGCGCGAAATGACGTCGCACCGACGTAATCTTTTGAACAGCGACGTGCGTTACGTCCTTTCCTATTCAAGGACGACTTACGCAAAAAAAAAATTTAAATTCTACGCGGGAACGACGGCCATACTTTAACATGGCAAGTCTAAATATAAGCCACAAAATAGCAGCTGTAACTTTACACTGGGAAAAGCCGACTAGCGACGACGTAAGAGAATGCGACGACCACGCGTACCTTCGTGGATCGGCGTAAACAGCTAATTACCATACCCGACGCGGAAAACGACGCGAACTCCACCCAGCGGGCACCGAAGTATTACAAGGCGTACGAAGCCGTACGCCTGTCGGATCTAAGCCAGAAGCCGTCGTATCTTGGTTTGAGAATTCAAACTAAAGATACGACGCGGCAAATTTGAAAGTACGCTGGAGTATCAGCAGATACTCCGGCGTACTTTTTCTGTGAATCTGGCCCCAAGTATTTATAGATCTTCAAAAATATATGAGGAAGTTGACCATCAAGCGGTACTTCCTTTCTGATCCCATAATAAAGAACTCTGTTTCTCTTACTATGAATAAAGATACTAATCCCAAAACGTCAAAGGGGAAAGGATTAAGGAATGCATCCCTTTTTAATCCTCCTGGAAAACCGGTACCCAGCATTACTGTTTTTAAAGATTTGGTCCTTCAGGATTTAAGGAAGGCCCATTTTAGAAACGAAAATCAGAAGGATATACAAGAAGGAATAGAAAGTTTATGGCAGAAGAAAGAACTAATAATCCGCCCTGCGAATAAGGGAGGGGGTATTGTGCTTCTCAAAAAACAGGACTACTTGGAAGAGATGAATCGTCTGCTAGCTGATGGAGACACATATACTATCCTCAATAGAGATCCCACTAGAGCAGTGATTCTCAACCTGGGGGTCAGGACCCCCTCGGGGGTTGAATGATGATTTGCCCGGGGTCACTGAAACCTGGGCTGTTCCTGAAGCTCACACCGATCTCCCAGCCTTATTGTGGCCACTCGGCAGGGCTATCCCTGGAGCCTGTGGTCGCCCAGCTGGGCTGTTCCTGGAGGCCGCAGCCGCCCACTCAGCCTCTTTGCAGGCGCCCATTCAGTTCACGATAAGGCTGGGGACCAAAGACTAGAGGTCAGGTGACTGGTGAGGAATGTGAAGTGGGAGGTGCTGGAGGAGACCCTATCTCCTGATTTTGGCATAGGTGTCACTGCTACGAGACACCACAAAGTCGGAGACACAGTGAGTTACATTACCTGTGATTAAAGTTGCCATTAAAAGGACTCAGGTAGCGCTAAATGTCTGTGGGTTAGGGGAGCAAAATACTTGTCTTGCCTTGGGTGCTGACAACCCACACTACGAAAATTATTTTACGGTTAGGGGTCCTCACAACTTGGGAAATTTTATAAAGGGGTCACAGCACTAGAAGGTTGAGAACCACTGCACTAGAGGATATACTAAGCAATTGGATGTCTTGATACAGGATGGCTTTAGAAGAGGTATTGTAAGCCAAAAAGAAAGGGAATTTTTAATTCCCTTGGCACCCAAAATGTAAATTATCTATTATCTTTCTAAAATCCACTAGAGCCTGACCCAACCACCTGGCAGGCCCACTGTTGGTGGTATAGAGTCCTTAACCTCTAGAATTGGGAAATATGGAGATTTTTTCTTACAACCGGCAGTCATCAAGACACCAGCCTTCCTAAGGGACTCTTAAGGGACTCCATGAAGCTGATTAATGAATTATCCAGCCTAAATGTTAAGGAGGATGTTCTATTGGTAACGGCGGACGTTACCTCACTCTATACTAATATCCCTCATGAGTTAGGCTTCCAAGCAGCAAGATATTTTTTAAATAAAGAGAAATCGATGAAAAATAGGATTTTTGTACTCACCGTAAAATCCATTTCTCTGAGTTCATGGACGGACACAGCAGCATTGACCTTAGAGCGAAGGTACATAACCCTAAGGTCAATGCTGCTGTGTCCGTTCATGAACGGAAGAGAAAAGTCTTTAATGGAATTTGTTTTGAAATTATTAAAATTTGCTATGGAATACAATTATTTTCTTTACGATGGAAAGTTTTTTCTACACAAAACAGGCGTAGCGATGGGGGCTAAATTTGCCCCCAGCCTCTCCAACCTTTTTATGGCATTGTGGGAAAATTACCATATTTTTTCCTGGAGATGTCCCCAGCTACTATATTGGCGAAGATTCATTGTCCCTCCAAGTCCCTCCAAACTTTTATGGATACGGTTAATGATAATCAATGGGGGATTAGGTTTACCTACGAAGCAAGCACGGTTTCTGTTAATTTCCTGGATTTGGTGATCTCAAAAGAAGAGGGGAAGTTAATCACCAAAACTTTCTTCAAAACCACTGATAGGAATGGATATATACCAGTGAGAAGCTGTCACCATCCTAGGTGGTTGGAAGCAATTCCCAAAGGACAGTTCCAGAGAATAAGAAGAAATTGCTCTTGAATAGAAGATTTCAAAGAACAAGCTAATATCTTGAAAACTCGCTTCCTAAATAAAGGATACAATTCTGACATACTTGAGAATGATATCACTAAGATCACTAACATGGAAAGGGAAACACTTTTGAAACCTAAAGATAAAAATCTACAAAACAATGCTAATTTTGAGTGGGCTTTTGTCACTACATTCTCGTCACATCACTGGTGGGTGAACAAAATCATGAAAAAACATTGGAAAATTCTCAAAGGAGATGAGATACTGGGGGTACATTTACCTATTAAGCCTAACGTTATCTATAGGAGAACGGCCACCTTGAAAGATAGACTGGCACCCAGTGCTATTGACATAACCCCCAAGATTAGCATGTTTGGTAATTTAAAGTGGAGGTTCACCCTATAAAAAATTTCTAACACTACATCCAGCCCAGTTCTGCAAATAAAATGACACTGACCTTTTTTTTTTTCGCTGTAGATAGCGTTTAGCCATAGAATTCACTGCAGCTTCCGGGTAGGGAATCCCGCGGGAGTGGGCGTTCCTATTGACATGCCAATTGATTGACATGCTAAACGACGGTGCACACAGCGCGTCACGACTTCCCGAAGGAAGCTTGGGTCGGCTCGGCTCTATTCAGCGCCTGTCATTTTATTTGCAGAACTGGGCTGGATGTAGTGTTAGAAATTTTTTATAGGGTGAACCTCCGCTTTAAAAGGTTTCTTTCCATGTTTCTTTCCATGTAAAAAGTGCAATGTTTGCAAGAGCTCAAAAACTGTGAGAACATCTGCCTTTAGCTCATATGTCACATCTAGGTCCTATAAAATCAAAGAGTTTATTACTTGTGGAACGAAAGGAGGAATATATCTTCTCATCTGATCATGCGGATTACAATACGTTGGCAGAACGAAAAGAGCATTAAATGTAAGAATAGGGGAACATCTAGGGAACATCAAAAGAGGTTTTACCGAACATAGCATTTCAAAACATTTTCTTTTGTATCATAATAAAGACCCCTCTTTACTTCAAGTACTGGCCATTGAGAAATACACCCCACATTGGAGGGAAGACAATATATCCCGACGTGAAACTCGATGTATATATGACCTCCAATGTTACCGACCTTTTGGCCTAAATGTGGAGTGGGATATGAATTGTTATATTGACAAGTTGAAATATGTCCTACTCCTTCTAATAGTTAAAATGTTCCTACTTATTCCTTCTGATTATTAGTCCATTTAAAATATTTTTATTAATATTTATATTTTTATATATCCTTTTAAACATTAATTTCATATATATCTTCACAGGTATAATAATGAGTTTGTACAATCTAGAACACAGCTGGTCTTTTTTTTCTGTCCTATATATGTGTGTGTTATCATGTGATAGCAAGTGCGAATGGCTCTCCCCCCCAAAATACTAAAGGAGATGACTGCAGACGTGGTACAGGAGATGATCAGAGACTGCGGGCATAGTACAGGAGACGATCAGAGACTGTGGAAATAGTACAGGAGATGATCAGAGACTGCAGACATGCTACAGGAGATGATCAGAGACTGCGGACATGCTACAGTAGATGATCAGAGACTGCGGACATGCTACAGGAGATGATCAGAGACTGCGGACATGCTACAGGAGATGATCAGAGACTGCAGACATGCTACATGAGATGATCAGAGACTGCAGACATGCTACATGAGATGATCAGAGACTGCAGACATGCTACAGGAGATGATCAGAGACTGCAGACATGCTACAGGAGATGATCAGAGACTGCGGACATGCTACAGGAGAGGCGGACAGGGTACAGAACAGGTGGTCAGAGGATGGCGGACAGGATACAGGAGGTGGTCAGAGGATGGCGGGTCAGAGGATGGCGGACAGGATACAGGAGGTGGTCAGAGGATGGCGGACAGGATACAGGAGGTGGTCAGAGGATGGCATACAGGAGGTGGCCAGAGGATGGCAGACAGGATACAGGATAAAGCGGCGGTTCACTGCAGAGTCTATTCCCATTGAAAACGTCAATTTGTGACGAAACGCGTCTGGGACGGCGTGCAGTGACGTCACCGCGTTCAGGAAGGGCTTCTGCTATATGCCGGCCGGCATCTGTTTTTATGCTCATACTTGCTCTACGCTTGTAAGTAGTTTTTAATTACTTTTAATAAAATTGTTGGTACCTACTACCCTATGTGCGGTCTCCTTCCCTGCATGTTTATTATCGACTGGGCTATATGAGACGGTTCGAGGAGGAGTACTTCACATTAGATTTCGTTTATCCCGCCGAGGATTTCCTATGAATTGTGGTCTGTTTACATTCCGGGTCCAACCTAAAGCTGTTCCCCATACTCTGGAGTATCCTGCTGTGACCTTAAATAACGCTGTTATTTGGTTGCCTTGTGGTAAGCCTCAGTCCATGTGGTGGCGGATCACGTTTATGTTACTATCTACACACTGGGTGTTGTTTGTCCTGGATTTCACCGTTTTTGGACTTTAATGTTGCATATGTGCATATATTAAGGACTCATTTGTACTTATTTTTTGCACTTATTTTTGTGTGATTTTTTCCTTGATAATTTGACTATTTTTTTGTGGACACACAAAGGACTTTATTGCACGGTACTTGGTTGGCGCAATTTTCCCTTTATTCATTAGTATTTTGTGTTAGGTCACGCAATTGCTGCCTCCATATTTATTCACTTAATTGATTCACTATTTTGTTAGCGCAATTTTTCCTTTTTTCCAGGATACAGGAGGTGGTCAGAGGATGGCGGACAGGATGTGGTCAGAGGATGGCGTACAGGATACAGGTGGTGGTCAGAGGATTCAGACAGGATACAGGAGATAGCAAGACAGAGATTGTGAACATCTGTAATTCTGTACAATCACACCACTGCCATTCTTGTCTGATAACCGCTGCCTGTAGACATCACATAGATAGCGTCCAGTCAAGAGATGGATGGATGGATGTTGCAGCCAGGCCAGGGGTCCACTATGGGACTCTAAGTTCAAGTTGGTGACTGGAGTTGTCGGACTCACTCGAGTCACTATAATACATTCTCTCTCTGCAGTGCACCCCCCCCCCCCTCACTCAAGTGGTCCCGACTAGATCACTGGACTGCACTGTGACTGGAGTGAGGGGACAGGGGAGACGATGAGTGTCCCAACCTATCCTGACCCTTTTTATCAATTATTATGGCAGGCGGCTTTGCAACGGTAGTTGGAGAACTGCAGACAGACTAGTACTACTGCACTCACCAGGGCAGGCTCAGAGGGCTGCAGGCTCAGCCAGGCAGGGTTCCGCCCGGTCCGGTGAAAAAAGTCTGCGCTGTGTGTCTCTCTGCAGTCCAGTCTCTCCTCAATCACACCACGAAAAGATTTGGGCTAAAAGATATTTCCAATTGCCTACCTATATTGTCTTTAATGGGCAAAATGATTATAAAAAGAAAAGAAACAGACAGCAAGACTACAGTGTAACATTTATAAAAGATAAAAAAATAAAAATAAAAAGGCATGTATTCAATGTATAAATGATTAAAGATATTCCAGGGTCAGTCGGCAACAGTGAAGAAACACAAATTTCAGCATCAGAAGTGGTTATGTGCAGTGTCACGTGTCATGTGGACTTACCACTGTGGATACCTTAATCACACAGACTTTTGGTGCTATATGAGCTGCTTCTCCAGGGCGGCTGTTTGACCTCTGCATGACAGTTCTCTTTGTGCCAGCAAGTCTCTGCTGACCTTGCAGGCCGGAACTGTTGAACCTTCGGAACAGAACTCTCTGACACTTTGTTTTGCACTACCTGCTTAATGATCTTCTTTTGTTGTCCCTGAAATGTTACATTGGTTACAGAAGTTTGCAGAGGGGGGATATTCTGTGGAGGATTTGCTGCCTCAGACTTCTTAGGAGTCAGTCTATTTTTCACATTTGGCTGCGCCTGCGCAGTGGCGGGAGGCAGAACCTGGCTGCTGTTATTTTCTGACTTTACAGTCTGTTTGTCCATCTCGAGCTGGCCTTGTTGTGCAATGCTAGCCTGTTGCTGCTGCTGTTGGCGACGCAGTTCCTTCTGCTTTAAAATTTCCTCTCAAATACTTCTGTTCCTTGATTTTTAAGCTGTATTTCCTGGTCTCCTCGTCCTCATCTGGGAACTTTAAGGGAAAGAAAACATATGGCTTTATACCTCACCAATAATAGCTAATTTCTGCAATCACTGGCTACGCTACTACCTCTCTCGACACAAATGGGCCGATCAGTAGTATAGACACGCACAGAAACAGTTTTTAGCCCTTCATAAACACAGGATGAAACAACTATGGGGATAACAGAGAGCCTTTCTGTCAGATCGCTTTATCTCGTTCTCTGCTGACAAACTAACAAAAGGTAGTGGGGTAAATGACCTGAAAAGGTTTCATTAGAACTATTGATTTTTCTTACACAATTTTAAAGCTTGATCTCAAACTCATTTGTCACACAGTAATTGCTTATAATGAACACCACAAGCCAAGTGGCTGACCTTGAACTTGAGCGCTCCTCTCAAGAATCAAAATGTCGTCAACTGCAAAGCTGGAATATTAATGGTAAACTGCAAAGACTTATTATTCTGTGCTCATGTCTCCTCTGGATGAAAATAATAAGCATCAAATAACCTTTTTTCGGTCTGGGAACTCTAATAAGCAACCATCTCCACTCTACAGTAATGCAGTTTATTAATAGGAGGCCAGAGTGACTGATGGCTAATGATGAAAGCACACCACATTCCTGCATTTGTGCGCTAATCAACTCTGTACATACTTGCCTTTTTTTATATTTTTTTATATTGCCCAAGGTACTATGAAGAAGGGCAAAAGTAAAGGTGTAATGGCTAAACTCTTATTGTATCACTATTAACAGACTCAAGAACTTTCCCCCTCAATCTGAGATTCCCCCACATGTTGCAGATCTCACTGATCACTAGGTTTACCTTTTAATCAATAATATTTTATTAGGGGTTGACAATTTTATTTGAGCTAAAAAAAAAAAACTTGAAGTGAAACTAATAAGTCTTTGTGGCGTAATTTGGAGCATGTGCACTGGGATATGTCCACGGACGGCGCATGCGTCGTTCGTTAAAAACGTCAATCACGTCGGGTCACGATTCATTATCATAAAACACAACCACCTCTTCACAATTTGAATTAGGCGCGCTTAGGCTGGCAAATTTACGCTACGCTGTAACTTAGGACGCAAGTGCTTTGTGAATACAGCACTTGCCTCTCTAACTTACGGCGGCGTAGCGTATATGAGATACACTATGCCTGCCTAACGTTAGGCACGGATACCTGAATCCAGCTAATAGTGCCTGGAAAAAGTATTCACACCCCTTGAAATTTTCCACATTTTGTCATGTTACAACCAAAAACGTAAATGTATTTTAATGGGATTTTATGTGATAAACACAAAGTGGCACATAATTGTGAAGTGGAGGGAAAATGTTATACAAATAAATGTGAAAAGTGTGACCTGCATTTGTATTTAGCCCCATTGAGTCAATACTTTGTAGAACCACCTTTCACTGCAATTACAGCTGCAAGTCTTTTTGGGTCTCTACCAGCTTTGCACATCTAGAGAGTGACATTTTTTGCCCATTCTTCTTTGCAAAATAGCTCAAGCTCTGTCAGATTGGATGGAGAGCATCTCTGAACAGCAATTTTTAAGTCTTGCCACAAATTCTCAATTGGATTTAGGTCTGGACTTTGACTGGGCCATTCTAACACATAAATATGCTTTGATCTAAACCATTCCATTGCATCTCTGGCTGTATCATTACAGTGTTGCTTTTGGCCCAAAAAGTTCAATTTTGGTATCATCTGACCAGAGCATCTTCTCCCACATTCTCGCAAACTGCAAAAAGGGACTTTTTATGCTTTTCTTCTTGCCACTCTTCCATAAAGGCCAGATTTGTGGAGTGCACGACTAATAGTTGCCCTGTGGACAGATTCTCCCACCTGAGCTGTGGATTTATGCAGCTCCTCCAGAGTTTCCATGGGCATCTTGGCTGCTTCTCTGATTAATGCTCTCCTTGCCCAGCCTGTCAGTTTAGGTGGACGGCAGTGTTTCCATCTTTTTTCATTTTCGGATGGTGGATTGAACAGTGCTCCGTTTAAAGGAGTTGTAAAGGAAAACATTGTTTTGCCTAAAATTAATGTCTGCAAGGTAGACAGACAGAATAGTGTAATGATTCTGTTAAAAAAACTAGTAAATACCTATTAAATTCCTTCATCTATATCACCTCAGGCATTCTAGTTTCTGTTCTCTCATTCACTTCCTGGTTTGCGGCACTCATTCATGAGACACCCTAGGGAATAAAATGGCGGTCATTGCAACTTTTTATCTTGCACGGTATTTGCGCAATAATTTTTCAAACACCTTTTTTTTGTAAAAAAAAAATAGTTTCACGAATTAAAAAATAACAAAACAGTAAAGTTAGCCCAATTTTTTGGTAAAATATGAAAGATGATGTTACGCCGAGTAAATAGATACCCAACATGTAATGCTTTAAAATTGCGCACACTCATGGAATGGCACAAAACTTTGTTACTTAAAAATCTCCATAGGCGACGCTTTAATTTTTTTACAGGTTACCAGTTTAGAGTTACAGAGGAGGTCTAGTGCTAGAATTGTTGCACACGCTCTAACGCACGCGGCGACACCTCACATGTGTGGTTTGGACGACGTTTACATACGTGGGCGGGACTCACGTGTGCGTTCGCTTCTGAGCGCGAGCTACCGGGGACAGGGGCATTTTATTTTTTTTTATTTTCATTTTACTTATTTATTTTTTACACTTTTTTTTTACATTTTTTTTTTCGATCGCTTTTATTCCTATTACAAGGAATGTAAACATCCCTTGTTATAGGAATAGTGTGTGACAGGTCCTCTTTAACCACTTAAGACCCGGACCTTTAGGCAGCTAAAGGACCCAGCCAGGTTTTGCGATTCGGCACTGTGTCGCTTTAACAGACAATTGTCATGCGACAAAAAACAAAATTGGCGTCCTTTTTTTGTGGTCACCACCTCTAAAAAAATGCAATATTTTTAACTTTTTGCTATAATCAATATCCCCCAAAAATATATACAAAAAATAAAAATTTTCCTTAGTTTAGGCCGATACGTATTCTTCTATCTATCTTTGGTCAAAAAAAATCGCAATAAGCATTTATCAGTTGGTTTGCGCAAAATTTATAGCGTTTACAAAATAGGGAATAGTTTTATTGCATTTTTATAATTTTTTTTTTTTTTTACTAATAATGGCAGCGATCAGCGATTTTTTTTCGTGACTGCGACATTATGGCGGACACTTCGGACAATTTTGACACATTTTTGGGACCACTGTCATTTTCAAAGCAAAAAATGCATTTAAAATGCATTGTTTACTGTGAAAATGACAATTGCAGTTTGGGAGTTAACCACAAGGGGGCGCTGAAGGGGTTATGTATGACCTAATATGTGTTTCTAACTGTAGGGGGTGTGGCTGTAGGTGTGATGGCATAGATTGTGGTTTCCTATAAAAGGGATCACACGATCGATGACGGCGCCACAGTGAAGAACGGGGAAGCTGTGTTTACACACAGCTCTCCCCGTTCTTCAGCTCCGGGGACCGATCGCGGGACTCCTGCGGCGATCGGGTCCGCAGGTCCCGTGGTCCCGGAGCACTAGCAGAGGACAAACCTGTACTTGCATGTGCCCAGCCGTGCCATACTGCCGACGTAAATGTGCAGGAGGTGGTCCTTAAGCGGGTATAGAGAGATGCGGGGTCAATAAGACCCCACATCTCTCCTCCAGGTTGGAAAGAAAGATCGTGAAAAAAAATTCACAGATCTCATTCAAACTAGCCGCAATTGCGTTTTGTTTACTTATGGTTACCCGGGCGTGATGTCATCACATCGCGCCCGGGCCTCTGACGGTCATAGAGATGACTGGTGACCATCTGGAGAAGCACCAGATGGCGGCGGGAGGGGGGGATGTCCTCTCCCGCCGCCTGTAAGAACAATCAAGCGGTGGAACCGCTGCCAAGATGGTTCTTACGGTGCGCAGAATCGCCGCCGGAAGAAAACGATATCTGAATGATGCCTCTAGGTGCAGGCATCATTCAGATATCCCCCCGCAAAGTGCAGGACGTCATATGACGTCCACCCGGGATTACAGATCCCCGTTTTGGACATCATTTGACGGCGTGCGGGTACTAAGTGGTTAAAGCTTGGGATATTTTTTATAACCTTACCCTGCTTTAAACTTCTCCATAACTTTATCCCTGACCTGTCTGGTCTGTTCCTTGGCCTTCATGACGCCGTCTGCGCACTAAGGTTCTCTAACAAACCTCTGAAGGCTTCACAGAACAATTACGTGCCACTTTGTGTTGGTTTATCACATAAAATCCCAATAAAATACATTTATGTTTTTAGTTGTAACATGACAAAAAAGGATATGAATACTTTTTCAAGGCACTGTATGAGGACTGAGCAGTAGTACATAATTACACATTCTGGCTGGTGGTTAAGCTGCAGTAAAATTTGTATAATTGTCTTTACTAAAGATATACCATCTCCCTTTAATTGTAATTCACATCGGCTCCCTTTATCCATCAGCTGCTAAGTGTAGAGTGTGTTGAATTTGAACATGGTAAAATAAAACTAAAGAGTAGACAGTGGGCTACAATTTGGTGGGAACAAAAGTAGAACTGCATCCTTAAAAGTGTATGTCACAACAAAAATGGGAATTCTGACTTACTGGAGTACAGTACAGGACACAGGGCTTGTATTCATGGACCATGGTTATAAGCAGACTACCTTCAGGTGATTAGACACTAGAATAAAAAACTTTGCTAGGACTGCCCCTACTGCACTCATTCCACCCTTTTATCCCAGCTCCCTTGCATGTTGTCATCTGCCCATTGCTTAGGTGAGGGGATCTCAGTGAGGTACTCACAGAACGGATCTGAAAAAAATTGGGTTTTGTGTGTCTGGAAGGCACGAGGATCCATTTCACATGCACTGACCAAGAAGGCAGCAGTAAAACATGCTGTGCACATTTTTCAGCAGATACAGCGGGCAGAAGAGTGTCAGACATGCGGCATGTCGTGACATCATCCTGAGACTGGATAATGGGATTAAAAAAAAGAAGCCACATTTTAATACAAAAAGAGAGAAATACCGCGCTAAATGCCCTAAATAAGCTGCAACTAAAAAGTGATATACACGCCAATAGTACAAAGAAAAAATGTAGTTGCGCTACAAATAATAAACAATACTTATAAACGTGTCAATGTCCAATTATGTGAACCACAAATGGAGTACTTATAAACGTGTCAATGTCCAATTATGTGAACTAGGGTTGTCCCGATACCAATTCTTTGAGACAGAGTACAAGTACCGATACTTTTTTCCAAGTACTCACCGATACTGAATACCGATATTTGTTTTTAATGTCATGTGACAGTGGCGTTTTTTTTTTTATATTTTTACACAATTTTTTTTTTTTGGGGGGGAAGAAACATGCCCGCTGGAATCCTGTCCGTCGGACATGTTCGGTCGTCTGTACAGACTCACCGTACATGTCCGACCGGCCGCCATCCCTCGCATGTGTCAAATGACTTCGACGCATGCGTGGAAGCATTGACCTTTCAGCGTCGCGCACGTTGCCGCGTCATCGTCGCGGCGACGGCGCAGACACGTCACCACGCTGTCTGTACGCACGGATTGTCTCTTATTTCTGTCTGATGGTGTGTACAACCATCAGACAGAAATCTCCGACCGGACATGTCCGCTGAAAACGGTCCGCTGGGACTGTCCGGTCGTGTGTACGAGGCCTTAGACAGAGAAAGGGACCAAGGACACAGATTCCCCAGTCCCTTTCTCTGCAGCCTCAGCTGAAATTAATGGAGGGAAGCTCCTCTCCATTCATAGCTGAAGCACCGTAATCACAGGTTACGATGCTCAGTTATGTGAATGGACAGAGTCAGTGATCACTGACTCTGTCCATTCGGAAAAGGTAGGAGCCGGGTTTAGCGGCTCCTACCTCCACTCTCCTTCCTGACAGATTGAGGGGGGAGAGCGGCACGGAGGGGGGGGAGAAGACGGCTCGGGGGGAGAAGACGGCTCGGGGGGAGAGCACAGCACGGAGGGGGACAGAAGACGGCACGAGGGGAGAGAAGATGGCATAGGGGGGAACACAGCACAGAGTTGGACAGAAGATGGCAGGGGGGAGAGAAGATGGCACGGGGGATGGCACGGGGGGAGAGAAGATGGCACGGGGGGAGCACAGCACGGATTTGGACAGAAGGCGGCAGGGGGGAGAGAAGATGGCACGGGTGGAGCACAGCACGGATTGATGATAACAGGATAACAGGACCCGGAAAAAACAAGGCTCACAATGGTGAAGTACCGTAGGATAAGGTATATTTAATAAATAAAGTTGCACTTACAAGAAAGTTGATTCATAACAGCATAGGATAAAAAGTAAGCCGGCCGGCTCATTCGAACGCCCGTCCACACAGGACCGTAACGCCACACGTCAGCACGTCTCCTCTCCCATGCTTTTATAAATCAACTTTCTTGTAAGTGCAATTTTATTTATTAAATATACCTTATCCTACGGTACTTCCCCATTGTGAGCCTTGTTTTTTCCGGGTCCTGTTATCATCAACGCTTCCTGGAGGATCCAAAGTGTACCGATTCATGCTGCAGTCCCTTACAAAGGCCCGGGCTGGGGTTTACAGCCGCAAGCTGGTTATGCTTGCCTTCTGGTAAGCCTGCATCCCTTATGGTGATTCCTGTCGGTGGTGGTTTATGAATGTTCTGATTCACAAGCGAATATTTCTATTGCACCCTCTGTTTGGATTACAAATTTTAATACAGATGGACACTGTACTTCGTGCCAAATTGAATGCCAATGCAGGATCCAGCTCTTAAAGTAAACATCACAGGCCAGCCCCACATAGTAGGGTCCAGGTATGGTGCCCATGGCAAAGAGGGGTACTGATTCAAAAACTGCTAGACAGCCCTATTGCCCCTACAAAAGTAGTCAGATCTTGAAAGAAATGCCATAAAAAAAAGAAAGTTTGACTTGCCTGTACTGCAAGACTAGAATTTACAACACAGGCTGGATATTCATAGACTCTGGATTATAGGCTGGTACCTTCAGGTGCTTGGATACTGACAAAGCTTTTCGGGAAATGCCCCCTAGGTGCACCCCTATAACCCTTTCCCCATCTCCGAGTCCTTCGTTTTTAACAAGCAATGCAGAGGAACACAGGAACAGATGGGAAAGTGGCATGTGTCTACTGTCTAGTACTATACGCCAGGATATAGAATTTACAGGACAGGACACAGGCTTGATATTCAGAGATCCTGGGATGTTGGCCAAGCAGTGAATAAAAAGGGTGGGCAACAACAAGGCAAATAAAACCGTGCTAACAGGCCTAACAACAAGGATCAATGGACCTAACTCAGAGTGCTGATGCCAGAACCTTGAGGCTAAAAGCTGCATCTGTGGAGGATAACATGTAAACCTGAAAGAACTTGTAATGCCCTGTACACACGATCGGTTCGTCTGATGAAAACGGTCCGATGGACCGTTTATATCGGACGAACCCATCGTTTTTTTTCCCATCGGTGAAAAAAAGAACCTGTTTTAAAATTCTCTGATGGTTAAAAAAACGATCGTCTGTGGGAAAATCCATCGGTCAAAAATCCATGCATGCTCAGAATCAAGTCGACGCATGCTCGGAAGCATTGAACTTAATTTTTCTCAGCACGTCGTGTGTTACGTCACCGCGTTGGACACGATCGGATTTTTAACAGATGGTGTGTAGGCAAGACTGATGAAAGTCAGCTTTATCGGACATCTGATGAAAAAAATCCATCGGTTCGTTTTCATAAGACGAACCGATCGTGTGTACAGGGCATTAAAGTCATAATCAGAAGCTCATATGGCGGCCTTACAAAGCTGGGCAACAAAGTCTTGATGCCAAATGCCCATGAAACCCCTACCGACCTTGTGGAGTGAGCAGGTATTAGTGAGGTACTTTCTCTTGTAGGGTGTAAGCTCTTCAGACGAGTTGTCTTATCTGTCTAGCAAGGGTAGATCTTGAAGCAGGATGTCCCTTTGCGAGGTCCTGAAGCATAGACAAATAGGGAGTCGGGCTACCTGACAAATTGTAGCTTTGAGGTACACTCTTAAAGCTCTGACCATGTCCAGACAGTGTAGAGCAATTTCCTTTGGGTGTTTAGGAGCAGGCCATAAGGAAGAGTTGTGTCTTCTTTAAGGTGTAAGGCTGACACCACCTTAGGAAGAAAGGAGGTTATTGGGAGCAGGACTATTTTATCCTTGTGAAAAATGAGAAATGGCTCCATACAAGAAAGCCTCTAGCTCAGATGCATGCCTGAGGAGGTGACAGCTACCTTGCAGGAGAAATCATCCAATGGGAATTCCCTGATGGTTCAAAGGACAGTTTCTGTATGACATAAAGAACCAATATTAACCACTTCCATACCGGGCACTTACGCCCCTTCCTGCCCAAGCCAATTTTCAGCTTTCAGCACTGTCGCACTTTGAATGACAATTGCGCGGTCGTGCTACACTGTACCCAAACAATTTTTTTATCATTTTGTTCCCACAAATAGAGCTTTCTTTTGGTGGTATTTGATCACCTCTGCGGTTTTTATTTTTTGCGCTATAAACAAAAGAAGAGTGACAATTTAAAAAAAAAACACTATTTTTTACTTTTTTATTTAATAAATATCACAATTTTTTTTAAAAAAACTTTTTTTTTCCTCAGTTTAGGCCGATATGTACAACTGTGGCGGCTGGTCCTTGAATAGTTAAAGGGCTGACAACTTGAAAAAAAATTAAAAATCTGCAACGGGGACAAAGACAAAAATATTATTATTATTATTATTGTTAAAAAATGCTTAGAAAATGCAGTCTTACCCATGGGCCTCAATGCGTATGACTATAACAAGCAAGGAGATTCTGATCTTCTTAATCTAGCTCCCTTACTGGCCAGGATGCAGTGATCTGTAAGCCCCCATAATACTTCTGGAAGAGCAAGGAAGAGCAAGGTCTTCAAACTTCCTGAAGCTTAGCAAATTGGTGGCGTTTTTTTAGGACCAACGGTAAATCATTCCATACTTTACCCCCCTGCACCGAGAAAGCACGTCCTCCTCGTGACAGGTTCTAACATTCCCCTACTCTACTACAAAAACCTCTTTATTTCTGCTTGTGTTGGAGAGTTCCCCTAACTTCCTGTCTGGTAAAAAGTTGTTAGAAGAGGAAGTTGAGCCCCAAACAGCAGAAAGAACCCGATCATTTTCAATAGACCGGGCAAGGATTAAATTTGGACACATACTTTAATTCCATGTACAGTAAAACCTTGGATTGCGAGCATAATTAGTTCCGGAAACATGCTTGTAATCCAAAGCACTTGTATATCAATGAAAATGTACCCATAAGAAATAACGGAAACTCAGAAGATTGGCTCTGCAACCATTTATTCATAAGTCCTTCAGTTTTAAGTCCATATAAAAAGATTATAAAATGTGTAACCATAAAATGTCCATCCACAAATGGCAGCCTCCACAAGGGGATTAGAAGCAAAATCCAGCAGGAGCTACAGAGTATAAAAGACAAAAAAGAGGCACCTCCAAGTGTATAAATATGTTGCTAAATGTTGTACTGTCATTAAATGTAACCATATTGCTACACTTAGAGGCGCCTATCCTCTTTTATTACTCAGTTGTGACATGATGCTACTCTTATGTCAAGACACCGTTTGTATATCAAGTCAAAACGTATCAAAAAAATTAGCTTATCTTGCAAAATGCACTCAAACCAAGTTACTCTCAAACCAAAGGCTTGGGGAGTGGGCTGTCTCCCCAAAGGCCGCGGCTAGGTTATAGTCGACTGCTTTTTATTTTCAGTGATCTGGTAAGCTGCTTGAAATTACGGTGGTGGGCTCTCACTGAAGATTGAAGTGATTCACAGTGGTGATAGAAGTTTCATGTGTAACTACCTATGGAATATTGTGAAGGACATTGACTTTCTCTTCCCACCAATTGAGTCCCTATTTGAGGAATGACAACAATATAAATTTATAGACTATTGTTTAAACTCAGTCCGGGTTTAATGCGCAGCTTTAAACACCTTTTTTTCTTTACCTGTTCTTCACTCTTAACTTCTGCATTTATTGGGCTAGTGGCATTTACTGGCTTGGCTGCTTGTGCACTTTCAGCACTCACGGATCTGGGCTGCGGTGCTGTGAAGGCCACAGGAATGACATGTGCAGCAGGGGCCGACGTTGCTTTCCTCAAAGTCAGGTCTACAGAGTGAGACAGCGCTATAGGCAGCTCTCGCAAGTTGCTGTTTCTTGGATTGTGAGCCTTGACCATGTTCTGACCTGGTGTACCCTGGAAAAACAAAAATCAACATTTATTAAACGTCACTTTTCTTTATTTAAACATTAGACAATCCTTGGGAGTTATGGATAAAATTAACCATCACTATGCAAGAATTTTGAAAAGTACACAAAACACTATAAATTGCATATTCACAACCTCATACCTGTCTTTGTTTGAGAGCAGGGTTTTGAGGCACCGTAATCCGCACTGTCTGTGCAAAGCTAATTATACACACACACACATATATACACATCGGCCCCCACATAAAAAATACAGTAGGCGGTCTTTAAGTGGTTAAAACAAGTTCTAGTGACTATAAAAAGAAAAAACATAAAAAATGTGCATGGGTGAAAAGTGAAAAGCACATTTAACCACTTTACTACCGCCCATCAATTGACGATGGCACGATAATGCTCTAGTTATGGGAGGACGTCATATAACGTCCTTACCTTGCCGAGCCACTAAGGGTCGCGCGCACCCGCCACGTTACTGGGAACCCAATGCGCATGCCCAGAGACTGCCTGGCACCCACGATTTCCCAGTAACTAAGCAGAACCATGGATCTCTGTGGGTAAACACAGAGATCCACATCCTGTCAGGGAGAGGAGACTGATGCTGTGTCCCTTGTACATAGGGACACAGATCGGTCACCTCCCCAGTCAGTCCCCTCCCCCTACAGTTAGAATCACTCACTAGGGTACACATTAAGCCCCTTGATCGCCCCCTAGTGGTTAACCCCTTCCCTGCCCGTCACATTTACACAGTTTTTCAGTGCATATTTATAGCACTGTTCGCTGTATAAATGTGAACGGTCCTAAAATAGTGTCAAAAGTGTCTGGTGTGTCCGCCGCAATATCGCAGTCACGATAAAAATCACCGCCATTACTAGTAAAAAAATAAAAATGCTATAAAATCTATCTCCTATTTTGTAGCAGCTATAACTTTTGCGCACACCAATCAATATACGCTTATTGCGATTTTTTTTTTTTACCAAAGATATGTGGAAGAATACGTATCGGCCAAAACTGAGGAAAAAAAATGTTTTTTTATATATATTTTGGGAATATTATAGCAAAAATTAAAATATATTGCTTTTTTTTTTTTTTAATTGTCACGCTTTTGTTTATAGCGAAAAATATAAAAACTGCAGAGGTGATCAAATACCACCAAAATAAAGCTCTATTTGTGGGGAAAATATTATTAAAATTTCATTTGGGTACAGTGTTGCATGACCACGCAATTGTCATTCAAATTGTGACAGCGCTGAAAGCTGAAAAATGGCTTGGGCAGGAAGGGGGTGAAAGTGCCCAGCATTGAAGTGGTTAACTGAAGGCACAAGAGTCCTTCTGAATAACTGCTAAATTAGAACCCACTCAGGATTGCTTATACAAGATTATTTTCATTGCATCTTGACAGACTTGAAAACGCACTGAATGTTTTTTTTTTTTTTTCTAAAAGGTTTCCATTTAAAATGCCATTTGACCTTGTAACTGGACTTATATAAGTTAAGACAATACTAACATATGGAACAAACCTGCATATTCGACTGTGAAGCATGAAGGGTTGTCCAGGAGGGGGTGGAAACTGTTGCCTTGGTGGAGGAAAATGCCTTACATTTGTAGATGGTTGACTGAATGGTGGAATTCCCATTGGCCCTGGAGATGGCAGGTTAATCCAAACAGGTCGCTCTCTTGTACATCCTGGGTTATTAAAAGACGGCTGCGGCTGCAGCACCACCTCATCCTTATGGATGACCAAGTAGGGAGCCTTGCAAGACAAGGCCGCCAGTTCAGACAGATACTCGTCTGATCGAGGTAATTGCTACCAGAAAAAAATCACCTTTTGTGACAGTCAACAAAAAACCTCCCGAATGTCCTCAAAGGGAGCATCCTGAGCACCGAAAGGACGAAATTCAAGTCCCATGGGGGTAGTGGAGGGCGCACCGGAGGGGCCACATGCCAGACCCCCTGAACAAACGTACGCACCAAGGAGTGCGACGCCAAGGGTCGCTGAAAGTAAACAGCCAGAGCAGAAATCTGACTCCTAACCGTACTTAAGGCGAGAGCCTGATCCACTCCCTGCTGTAAAAACAGCAGAATCCTGTACACCACGTATGTACGAGGGTGCCATTTTATCTCCTCACACATAGAGATGTAGGCCTTCCACGTATGATGGAAATCCTACGTGAGGTAGACTTCCATGCACGCAGCACGGTAGAGACCACCGAGCCCAATAGGCCTCGGGTCCTTCAGCCCCGGCGCTCAACAGCCACGCTGCTAAAGCCAGCGACTGTAAAGCAGGGTGGAAGATCGGACCCTGCGACAGAAGATCTTCTCTCAGAGGAAGACGCTAGGGGGCGTCTGCCACCAGACGCACCAGGTCCGCGTACCAGGAGCGACGCGGCCAATCTGGGGCGATCAGGATTGATAGAATCCCTTCGGCTTCCACTCTGCGCAGCAGGCGAGGAAGAAGCTTCAGAGGAGGGAAGGCGTAAATTAGGCGATAGTGACCCAAGGCACCACCAACGCGTCTGACGCATCCGCCCACGGGTCATTCGACCTGGCCACGAACCATGGCACCTACCGATTGAGACGGGACGCTAGAAGGTCCACGTCCGGAGTGCCCCACTTTTGGCACAGACCCTGAAACACCTGTGGGTGGAGAGACCACTCTCCTTGGTCTAGTGCAGTGCGACTTAGGAAGTCGGCTTGCCACTTCTGTACTCCCGGAATGTACACGGCCGGTAGAGCCGGAACAGACCCTTCGGCCCACCGAAGGATGTGCGCGACCTCCGTCGCTGCAGCTGAACTCCGTGTGCCTCCCTGATGATTGACGTACGCCACGACCATGGCGGTGTCGGACTGGATCCTAACCGGTCGGCCCTGCAGATCCAGGGACCACCTGGCAAGGCACAGCTTGATTGCTCGGAGCTCCAGAATATTGATCGGTAGGCGGGACTCCTCCTGAGTCCAGTGCCCCTGGGCTGACTGGGTGCCCCAAACGCCCCCCCAACTGGAGAGGCTGGCATCCGTCGTGACCACTGTCCAGTGGCACGGCAGAAAACTACTTCCCGGTCCGAAGCACCGGAGACGCCAGCCACCACACCAGGGGAGACTTGACCAGTTGACTCAATTGAAACTGGTAATCCAGAGATGACGGGAGTTCCCTCTGTAGCACCCTGGTGTAGAATTGGGCATACGTAACTGCCTCGAAAGAGGCCACCATCAGACCCAGAACCCTCATGCAGAATCGCAGAGATGACCACTTCTGGGTCGACAACTGCTGCACTGCAGATTGCAGAGTCTGAAGTTTCTCCGTTAGGAGAAAAACTCTCGCCTCAGCGGAATCCAGGACTAGTCCCAGGATTTCCAGTCCCTGAGATGAAATCAACACGGACTTCTGGACAATACAGAAGCCAGCCAAACTCTTGGAGAGTCTGACATGTGATAGGCACGTCCTCTACTAATTTTGAGTCCAAAGAAGCTCATAGGAGAATGTCGTCCAGATATCCCACGATAACAAACCCCCCCTGTCACAGCAGTGCCAGTATCGGGACGAGCACCTTGGTGAAAACCTGTGGTGCCGACACCAAGCCGAACGGGAGGGCCACAAATTGAAAATGGTCCTCCCCGACCACAAAGCACAGAAATCACTGGTGCTTTGAGCATATGGGAACATGCAGTTACGCGTTCATGACATCCAAGGACGACCCTGATGGCGTGCCGCTATTACTGAGCGAATCGACACCATCCTGAATTTTTGCATTTTAACAAAAACAAACGAGGGCCTCGAGCCCCTGAGACCGGTCCATCAAGGGAACTGGCACAATCACTCCCCCGACCAGAAGATCCTGGACAGCCCCTGACAGAGCCAACCGGCGAACCGGAGGAAGCCAGAGGTTGGAGGGAAAAAACAGTTTGGTAGACAAGAGAGAAACTATCTTGTACCCCGAGGAAACTACTTTGCAACCTCAACGGTCGGAGAGGAGAGACCTCCACCGAGCCGCAAATTCGCGAAGCCGGTCCCCCACCCGAGACACGGGCGGGGGCAGACCTTCAGGCAGAAGCAGGTATGTCCGCTGGCTTGTTGGGCTTGCGGTACCAGGTGCACTACTGCCCCGCAGCGGGGGTCTTAGCACCTTGCAAACCTTCCCCCACCGCACAGGGCGGACGAAAAAAACGCTTGGGGGTAGTAATTTAATAACAAAAAAAAATCGACATTTTTAATTTTTTTGTATTTGTAGCGCAAAAAAATTAAAAAACCCCAGCAGTGATCATATACAGCCAAAGGAAAGCTCTATTTGTACCAAAAGAAAGCTCTATTTGGGGAAATGATATTCAAAGTGCAACAGCACTGAAAGCTGAAAATTGGCCTGGGCAGGAAGAGGGTGCAAGTGTATTAAATGTGGTTAACGGTGTGCACACTTATGCGACCATATTATTTTATTTTTTTAATTTTACTTCCCCCCACCTAAAAGATTTCAGCTTTTTCAACTGAGTTGTACAGTTTATAGGTCACATTAAAAGGTGGAAAAAGTTCTGAAATTATTCATCTTTGTCTTTTTT
This sequence comes from Rana temporaria, assembly GCF_905171775.1. NCBI lineage: Eukaryota > Metazoa > Chordata > Amphibia > Anura > Ranidae > Rana > Rana temporaria. The sequence continues at coordinate 73,590,688 of NC_053493.1, forward strand.
TAGATCACTGAAACCTCAGATTTTAACAGGGCAGGGGTGTGTAGACTTTTACTATCCACTGTACAGTACTTGAGTTTTTTTGGAAAGAAGACCACTATGACAAGCTACTTTATGGAATCGTATATACCACCAACACTAGCGATTAGGGTTGCTGCTATAGATTAAGAGATACACAGAGACAGCTATAAACAAAAAAAATGATAAAATCATCATAAAGGAAAAGCTGATTTAAATAACAAGAGCATAAGCCTGACCAAGACATTGCATCCTTAAACCCTTTATGATGTCAAAGCACCATCTGTTCCATTTTTGCATGGTAATGCTATAACACTACTTCCCATTTACCTGAAAAGCCCACCATTACCAATACTGCAAACAGTCCATTTAAAACCTCTTCATTACTAGTCACAGAAGTGTAATTTCTTAATCAAGGTGCAGTCAAGATTTACAAAGAAAAAAAAAAGTCTTGCTCTAAATAGCATGGTGAAGGCTGTCATATTAAGATCAGCCAAGAGCAGCAGGGAATTTTCTGATATGATCAAATGTGATGGTATGATAATGTATGGTAATTGAAATTAATTAGTGGCTCACTAGCAAATGTAAAATGTTCAATATTGTGTAAGCTGAATTTTAAACTGCATCCCCTCTGTACTAGCTTGACAAGATGTGACAGCTGGACGGATCTCATGTTGCATCTGTTAACTAGTACTTACACATCAGATAAGAAAAAAAAAACAACACCAAGCACTACTTTACTACCTCAAACAGCAGCATCACCATTACACCTTGCGTTTAGCACTGTAGGTGCTTTGTGGTAAATAGGGCAAAAGCTCAGCTTGGTGTCTGCACGGTCCTTTATCTGCACATATCACAATAGCAGCTTCATTCAGGCCTAATTCCCATGAAATGCCATGCAACGCATTGAGAAGGAAATGTAACTCAAACCCACCTGATACCATGGCCCCAGTTCAATATGCTGCAAGTCATTCATTAGTGATCTTATTGGACTTCATAAAAAAATATAAAAAATAAACTGAAATATAAAAAAAATTAGAAGGCAAGTATATTTTCCCACTGCTGATTGAATAATAAAAAATAAATAAAACAAATCTATTGGGTTGTTATAAGAGGCCTCGCTACCAAACCATAATTTCTAAACACATTTTATTATTATCCATGCATTTAACATATTACTACATTATATAGTAATACATTATACATGTTGCTCGGTTGTAAAAATCCTCCTTTGGAGACATCCAAAAGTCAGACTGCTGCTGGGCACAGGATGCTACAGCAGCAGCGCCAGCGGTCACTCAGGTGACTCTATAGTTTACCCTTCGCTCTTCCCCTAGTTGCTACATATAAGCTCATGTATAGAGGGTGCTGGGTAGCTGGGCCAACACGGTCCAGAATGAGCACTATGACGAGGGTGCTGTAGTAGGGAATTGATTTCCTAAAGAAGTCTAATTTTCCGATAAGTTTAGAGATATGTTGCAAGTGCACAAAAATCATTTAGCAATGCAAAGTAGGCTTTAAAAACAGGATTTTTGTACTGTGAAATCTTTTTCTTGAAGTTCATTGTGAGACACAGGAATATTAGGCATTCCTCAACAGTCAAGCTGCCTACAGAAGGTTGGGACAGTGGCAAACGCGCCTCCTTCCACCACGCTTCAGTTTTGTGAGAAAACAGTACAAGAATCAACAGCATACTAAAAAAGATCCAAATGTAAAGATTATACTACAAAGAGTATTTGAAGGAAATGGTAACAGAATAAAGCCTAAAATAAAAAAAATAAAAAAAAAAGGGAGGGTGCGCCAGAGTACATTACCATAAAAATTATGAATTGAAAAAAAAATACTCCAAGATGCTCACAAAAGAATAAAAAACTTCAGGCACAAAAAAAATGAATCCAGTACATATTAGAATGATGCCCATTCTCATGCAGGGTGAATGCCAACTATCTCAGTAATGATCTGAACTCTGAGTGTCCTCAGTCCCCATGGGGAGGACCCCAATGGAACTATATCACAAACCCATGAATCAGAATATAAATAATTCAAAGATCCATGACCCAGCAGACTACCCCAACGCCAAGGTGTGAACAGGCAATGTCAACATCCATGCCATGGAGGACCCTTCCACAGGCTTAAAGGACAGTTGTTTAGAAATGCCAGCATTGGTCACAGGTGGCTTGGATCTTAAAGTGGTTGTAATCCCTTACAATCCACTTTTGACTACAGGTAAGCCTATAATAAGGATTACCTGTGGCGACCTTGGATATCTTCTAAACCTGCATGATTTAGAAGATATCCCCTGTATCAGCATGTGCCAAAGTCACCAGCACATGCGCACTGAAGCAATGGCACGTTCGTGCCGTTCCTTTAGTTAGTAGGCCGTTACCGGCAGCTTCCACAGCTCCGGCCAATCACAGCGCCGGAGCCCGCAATACCCGAAAGTAACCCTGGGAGCGATGTGACCGCTGGAGCTGTGTAATGGGACTGCTATGGGGGCTTCGATCTAAGGTGAGTATTTCATATTGAGCTAGTATGCCATTGCATACTAGCTCATTCTGCCTTTGTCTAGCAGTTTTTTAATTTGTTTACAACCATTTTAAGTACTAGGGCATGAAAAGAACTGCATATGTACAGCAAGAAGGTCCTAGCTCAATGCCCTAGACAAGGTCTGCAAGGTACAGAAGGGAAATCATGCATAAAGAGGTAAATTCTTTTATTTTATTTTTACAAAAGGGAAAACTTATCCTTTAACCCCATCACAGCACATGTTTAATCATTGTAGGCCTAAAGGTTGCAAAAACCCCAAAACTTTGACATTTTCTAAAAGCAGACAGTCAGCAGAATAAAATAGTGGCGAGTTCCTTTTACCACAAAGGTGTAGTAAATGTAACATTTCAGTAACAAATACACTAAAGTTCATTTTAGGGCCCAAAAATACAATAAATTACTTTTGTTTGGTAAACTTTAAAACATGAAGTTGCACTGGGTAAACAGATCCCAAACATGTTAAACCTTATGTTTGCATCTGTCCATGAAATGGCGACAAACTTCAGTACCCAATATTTTATATAGGCATCGCTTAAGCCTGCTACAGGTCATGAGATTAGCATTACAGAGGAGGTCTGGTGCTGGAAATATTGCTCTTACTCCTGGTGCACAGCAATATGTAACATGAGTATCGCAAACAATGCTTAGGTGCGTTTACATACGTGCGTGTATGTGGAGGGGGTGTTTACACTTAACTTTTTTCCATTACATAGTGCAGGGGTATGCAATTAGCGGACCTGCAGCCGTTGCAAAAGTCCCATCATGCCTCTGGGTTTCATGCTTGTGGCTGTGCTTGTGTCTTGCTATGCGTCATTGGACTTGTAGTTCAACAGCTGGAAGTCCACTAATTGCAAATCCCTGAAAAACCCCCATGTGATGATTTTTTTGTGACAGGTTCTCTTTAATGAGACATACAGGATCTAAAAGACACAAGGGACCGGATTCAGATACATTTGCGTATCTTTAGGCGGGCGTAGCGCATCTCATATGCGCTACGCCGATGTAACTTAGAGAGGCAAGTACAGTATTCAGAAAGGACTTGCTCCCTAAGTTACGGCGCCATAGCGTAAATGTGCCGGTGTATGCCCGCGTAATTCAAATTTGGAAGGAGGTGGGCGTTGTTGTGGAAATTTAAAGATGTATTTATTATGTATTGTCATAGTGTCACCCATGGTTGGTTCTCCCTCAGCCCGCTCTAGAAAGCTGACTGGGCCAGACAGACTGGTCGAGATACACTTCCTGATTTGGAGAAGGGTGTTTGTGGAGGGGGGGTGTCGACCAGCGAAAGGGCCCCTGTGTGATGCACAGATATTCGCCTTCTCGGTGCGTCCGCTCTGCAAACGCATTGGCAATTTAGCTGGTGTGCGCTCCTGTCATCTCTCAGTACCTGATCAATACGGTTTTGTGATGTGAGCTTACACCTGCAGATAAGCTCCTCTCATAAGGAACTGTATCCTATTGTTATTATATTGCTGTATTGTTATTGATTATTACTGTATTGTATTGTGGTGTTGTTTTTTTATTTTGTTATTACTGTATGGAATCCCTGTTGGAGGGGTTTCCGTATATGGGCATCTGCTGGGTGGAGCTGACACCCTGTGAGCTCACTTCCTATGGAGGCGGTCACATGTTGTGACATCACTTCCTACTGGGCTTTTAATTAAACTGCCTGCAGCCGTTTGCGGAAACCACTACTAAGCATTGTTCCAATCACATGTCTGTGATTGGTTCTTTTGAAAGTATACAACATGTCTGATTGTCTGTTTTGTGAAGCCACACCTTTTGTTACTGATGTTGACCCTATATAATAAAGAGACAAGCTGCAGGAAGGGAGTGATGGCTGGAGCTATGATGATTTGAGAACAAGCTGATGGGTGATGGTGTCTTTTTGTATGGATGGTGAGTGAATCTATTTAGCTTAAATATGGATTATTTCATTGAGACGGAGTCTGTGCTTAAAGCGGATGTGCCATGGGAACAAAATATTAAAAGTCAGCAGCTACAAATACTGCAGCTGCTGACTTTTAATATTAGGACACTTACCTGTCCTGGAGTCCAGCGCCGATCGCAGCAGAGCACGAGCGATCGCTCGTCACTCTGCTGCTCCCCCGCCATCCACGCTGAGGGAACCAGGAAGTGAATCGCTGCGGCTTCACTGCCCGGTTCCCTACGGCGCATGCGCGAGTCGCGCTGCGCCCGCCGATTGGCTCACACGCTGTGTGCTGGGAGCCGAGTGTTCCCAGCACACAACGGGCGACAGACGGGATGTGACGGAATGCCCGTCTTTCGCCCGTATCGTGTGGCCGGAAGTGGGTGCAAATACCTGTCTTTAGACAGGTGTCTGCACCCCCCTCCCCCCTGAAAGGTGTCAAAAGTGACACCGGAGGGGGGGAGGGTTCCGATCAGCGGGACTCCACTTTAGGGTGGAGGACCGCTTTAATAGCACAGGGCAAAATGGTCGGTGTGCTCTGCATACAGCCCAGTTGTATTACAGGTCTTTCTTAAAGCAATCTCCTAAGCTGGCCAGAACCACCTCAGGAGGGAGTCTGTTCCACATTTTCACAGCTCTTACTGTGAAGAAACCTTTTCGTATTCGGAGATGAAATCTCTTTTCCTCTAGATGTAAAGAGTGCCCCCTTGTCCTCAGTGTTGACCGTAAAGTGAATAACTCAACACCAAGTTCACTATATGAACCCCTTATATATTTGTACATGTAAATCATATCCCCCCTAATTATCCTCTTCTCAAGAGTGAATAAATTCAGTTCTTCTAATCTTCCCTCATAGCTGAGCTCCTCCATGCCTCTTATCAATTTGGTTGCCCTTTTCTGCACTTTCTCCAGTTCCCCAATATCCTTTTTGAGAACTGGTGCCCAAAACTGAACTGCATATTCCAGATGAGGTCTTACTAATGATTTGTACAGGGGCAAAATTATATCTCTCTCTCTGGAGTCCATACCTCTCTTCAAGAAAGGACTTTGCTCGCTTTGGAAACTGCAGCTTGGCATTGCATGTTATTATTGAGCTTTATGATCTACCAAAACCCCCAGATCCTTCTCCACTACGGAGCTAAACATAGCCACTGATTACTGTGTAAATGTCACTGGCAGGGAAGGGGTAAACACTAGAGGGCTAACCCCTTCGCTGGGAGGCGTTTCTAACTGTATGGGGGCTGGGCTGACTGGAGGAGACGATAGATCGCTGTTCCTAACCACTAGGAACAGCAGATCTGTCTAACTCCCGATCTGTCTAACTCCCACGATTGCTGGCACGCGCATCAGGTTCCTCGTCGTTCCGTGGGCATGCGCACCTGCAACAGCTCCTTAAAGGAGCCGCCGTAAACCTACAAAGATTTGCGGGAACGTGCCGACCCGCTCATGTACATATACGTCGGTACTTTAAATATGGATATCTCGGTAATGGCAGCAGCTGCTGCCACAACCGAGATATCCATCTTCTCTGTGAGCTGTCCTGTAAACGATAACGGTGGTCTCCGCGCCCCTCCCCCGTGCCTTCCGCCGCTTACCGGAGCCATCGGCAGTGGCAGAGGCAATCGGGTCCTTCTCGCTGCTAGGCTGGGATACGAGTGAGGGCAAGATGGCCCCCACCCGTCTCCATAGCATAGCAGGGCGGAAGCGACGTCAAAACATTTTTCTGTTGTAATTTTTTCAAATTACAATTTTTTTTTATTATTTTATAAACAATGTAAAAATTAATAAATTAAAATAAATAAGAAAAAAAACATTTTTTTAAAGCGCCCCATCCCGACGCATACGTGTGAACCGCCCGCATATGAAAACGATGTTCAAACTGCACAAGTGAGGTATCGCCGCAATCGTTAGAGTGAGAGCAATAATTCTAGCCCTAGACCTCCTCTGTAACTCAAAAGATGCAACCTATAGAATTTTTTAAACGTCGCCTATGGAAATTTTTAAGAGTAAAACTTTGACGCCAGTCCACGAGCAGGCGCAATTTTGAAGCGTGACATGTTGGGTAACATTTTACTTGGCATAACATTATCTTTCACAATATAAAAAAAATGGGCTAACTTTACTGTTGTCTTGTTTTTTAATTAAAAAAAAAGTGATTTTTTTCCAAAAAAAAGACCGCTGCGCAAATACGGTGTGAAAAAAAGTATTGCAATGACCGCCATTTTATTCTCTAGGGTGTTAGAAAAAAATATATAATGTTTGGGGCTTCTAAGTAATTTTCTAGCAAAAAACAAAAACTGTTTTAATCTTGCAAACACCGAGTCTGAAAAACAGGCAAGGTCCTTAAGTGGTTAATGTGTGTTGAAGTCAAAGCAAGTGTAAATGAGCCCTTAGGGGTGATATGATCAACATGTATAAATACATCAGTGATCCATATAGTGAACTTGGTGTTATTTACTTGGTGTTTATCACAGAGGACAAGGGGGCACTCTTTACATCTGGAGGAAGAAAGATTTAAATATCCAAAATACTGAAAGGTTTCTTCACAGTAAAAGCTGTAAAATGTGGAACAGACTCCCTCAAGAGCTGGTTCGGGTCAGCTCAGTACAGTGCTTTAAAAAAAGGCTTGAACTCTTTCCTAAATGTACATAATATAACTGGATGCTAACCCTTATAGGTAAAGTTGATCCAGGGAATATCAGATTGCCTCTTGGAGGGGGGGTTCAGGAAGGATCATCAAAATTGGATCATGCTTTGCTGGGATTTTTTGCCTTCCTCTGAATCAACTGTGGGTATAGGATTGTATTTTTTTCCCCGGGTTTATTATTTGAACTAGATGGACTTGTGTATTTTTTCAATCAGACCAACTATTAGGTAGATTCACAAAGAGTTAGGCCGGCTTATCAGTAGATAAGCCGAACTAACTCAGAATTTACGCCGACTTATGTTTAAGTGTATTCTCAAACAGAGATACACTTAAACATATGTAAGATACGACGGCTTGCGCCGTCCTATCTTAGGTTGCAATATTTCGGATGGCCGCTAGGTGGCGCTTCCATTGCGGTCGGCGTAGAATATGCAAATCAGTAGATACGCCGATTCACGAACGTACGCCCGGCCGCCGCAGTACATTTACGCCGTTTCCGTAAGGCATTATCAGGCCTAAAGTTATTCCAGCTAATAGATGTAATAGTAATGTTAAAGTATGGCCGCCGTTCCCGCTTCGAAATTCGAAATGTTTACGTCGTTTGCGTAAGTCGTCCGCGAATAGCGATTTACGTCGTTTACGTCCACGTCTAAATCAATAGGACCGTGCGGCGTACTTAGCCGCAATGCACACTGGGAAATGTAGGCGCCCGGCGCATGCGCAGTTAAGAAAAAACTTCAAAAACGTATGGTCAAGCCCCATTGTCATAAAACACGCCCCCCTACACACATTTGAATTAGGCGCCCTTACGCCCGCCCGCTTTAGGCTACGCCGCTGTAACTTAGCAGGCAAGTACTTTGAGAATCAAGTACTTGCCTAGCTAACTTACGGCGGCGTAGCCTAAACAGGCTAAGCTACGCCGCCACAAAGTTAAGCACATCTCTCTGAATCTACCTATATGTATTTAGTATATTTGAAAAGCACTGCACTGCTTACACCTATTCCATATATTGTAAGCGCAGCATTAAACACATTAGTGGAATGATCTTTCTACCTGTTCTTGCAACATGACCAATGTAACCATTTTCTCCCTTTTCTTACAAACTTCTGGATCTCTGAGGAAATATCTGCAGATACCCAATTTCAAAATTTCCTGGTACAGCTACTAGAAGAAACATAAGTGACAGCTCAAGATCAGGGGCACCACTGCCACACAGATATCAACTGCAAGACACCAACTAAGGCAGAATAAGCATGTGGACCTCTCAACTTGCCTACAAAGCTAGAGCCAGCCTGTCACTTATGTAAGCTGTGAACAAAGCATTTCTGGAACAGTATGACACAAAGTATACTGAGGTTTTCCTTACCATCATGGCACCTTTAAAAACTTAAAGATTAAGGGGCAGATCCACAAAGAAATTACGCCGGCGTATCTATTGATACACCGGCGTAATTTCAAAATTCCCGCGTCGTATCTTTGTTTTGAATCCTCAAAACAAGATACGACAGCATCTTGGCTAGATCCGACAGGCGTACGTCTTTGTACGCCTTCGGATCTTAGATGCAATCTTTCGGCAGCCGCTAGGTGGCGTTTCCGTCGAAATCAGCGGCGAGTATGCAAATTAGCTATTTACGGCGATCCACGAACGTACGTCGGCCCGGCGCATTTTTTTCCGTCGTTTGCGTTCGGCTTTTTCCGGCGTATAATTAAAGCTGCTATATGGTGGCGTACTCAATGTTAAGTATGGCCGTCGTTCCCACGTACAATTTTGAATTTTTTACGTTGTTTGCGTAAGTCGTTCGCGAATAGGAATTTGCGTAGAATGACGTCACCGTCGTAAACATTGGCTTGTTCCGGTTAAATTTCGAGCATGCGCACTGGGATACCCCCAGGGACGGCGAATGCGCAATTAAAAAAAATATTATTTTTGGTTGGGTCACGACGTATTAACATAAAACACGCCCCCATTACATCCATTTGAATTCCGTGCCCTTACGCCGCAAGAGATACACTACGCCGCCGTAACTTACGGCGCAAATTCTTTGAGGATTCAAACCAAACAAAAGTAAGTTACAGCGGCGTAGTGTATCTTAGATACGCTGCGCCTGGCGCAGATGTATGTGGATCTGCCCCTAAGTTTGAAGATCGCTTCCAAGAGAGAATAAATCAGTGAGATACTAATGTTATACAGCACATTTTGCTGCTGTACTAGTCAAAAAATCCCCTCAATTTACCATAATATAAACGGTCAGAGAAATATACACTTGCCTTTACTAAACACCTCTTAAAAATGCTAGCTGCCTAGTTATACTGACACACTGTTCCAACAAAAGGCATTACTTCTCCATTTGTGTTCTAGGTCAATCAACCAAAGTAATGAGGAAAAAACAGTATTACATCCAGGTAAATGGTACTTTTAGGAGAGGTCAGCAATGGCAACCACCTTTTTCTCACATGGCATCAATAACAAAATATCTACAACTCCCCAGTCCCCTAATGTTGCTCCTCTTAACAAGTTTATGGGATGATAGAGCACAGGCAGGGGGCGAGGTGGTCATTAGGCTAGCTTAGGAGGCTTTTATATCATTTGTGAGCTTGTCCTCCAAGGATGAATTCCAGGTATGAATATTTAGTACATAGTTACATTAATCCAGCTTGGACCAATTAAACTATGCCTATACCACACATGGCCGATGCCCACAGAAAATCACTGAAGTAGGCACTGCTACTCCAGTGATCACCAGTTCACCAGGAGATCAAGCAACTCAGCACAAGCTTTGTTTGCCACTGTAGTGGAGCAAAGGAGAGTGCTGCAATCATGGGATATTGTTGGATAGTTATTACTCTGGCAGTTCAAAAAGCTCTGACTTTTCTTTAGTTTTTTTGAACATTAGCTTCTGGCAGAAGGGAATGCCAAGAGCGAAAGGCTCACCGAGCTGGGAAGCTGGAAGCATTCCTGTTCTAGTGTAAGCCTCATGTTCTAGGCAGCAAAAGGGTTAAGGCTAGGTTCTCAATCTAAGCTACTTTTTCCGATAATCTATTGCAACTGTGAGAATACATTTCTCCATGAAAGATCGGTGAAAGTTTACTTCCTAAAGCCTGAGCAACTACGTGCATTTTCTGTAACATGACAAAACCAAAAGCTTCAATGACAAGCTCAAATCTAATCGTTCGCTGTGAAACTACAGTATTTATCGGCGTATAACACGCACCCTAAATTTAAGAGGGAAGTTTCAGGAAAAAACATTTTCACGTCCCCCTGCATATAACACGCAGGCAGTTTACCCTTTATTTTCAGGGAAAAAAAGTGAGTGTTATACACCAATAAATACAGTACATAGCAGGGCTGTGGAGTCGGTAGATAAATGTTCCGACTCCGACTCCTCAGTTTTATGTACTTCCGACTCCGACTCCTCTGTATTAATATGCGAATGTATTTTATACATTCCTTGAGGGAAAGAAACGCAACCTACCACAGGACTACTGGCTGGGAAGCCAACAGTCTACTGTATTGCACAGTTTAAGCAAAAGACAAACACAATGAAAACAATCAAGTGACTGGATAATAGCAGCAGGCATAAACATCAGGAACAGGATCTTTACCAGTTCAAAAATACAAACCACATTATTTGGTTGTTTTAGAACAAAAACAAAGCTTATCTATAATGAACCAAAAACAAAATCTGCAAAACCTAGAAATGGTTTATATTAATCTTGAAATGTAGTTATAGGCTTAGCAAATGCAAATCAATTCGATGTAGAGTTCTAAGGAAGAGAATTGCCTCTGCCAGATCCTCTTTCATAGATGCTCTAAAGTCAGACTTTATTATTTTTAGGGCTGAAAATAATCTTTCGACACTGACTTGGGTGGGTGACATTGCAGTAACTATTCTGGCCACATCACTAACGATCTCTGGATAAACAAGGATGGCTTCTTCAACAGTAAGTTTTGATGAGCGATCATACTTTTCAACTTCTTTTAGTGCTTTATAAAACTCCTGTTGGAATTTTTTTATTTGGACACTTAGGCCGGGTACTCACGACCAAACATGTATGGTGAAAGCGGTCCGTCGGACCGTTTTCACCATACATGTCTGCCAGAGGGCTTCTGTACGATGGTTGTACACACCATCGTACAGAAGTCCACGCGTAAACAATACGCGGGGCGTGTCCGCGGTGTCGCCGCGTCGATGACGCGGTGTCGCCGCGACAATGACGCGGCGACGTGGGCGGCCCGCCTTTAAAATGCTTCCACGCATGCGTCGAAGTCATTCGACGCATGCGAGGGACGGCGGGCGCCTGGACATGTACGGTAGGTCTGTACTGACGACCGTACATGTCCGAGCGGGCAGAATTCCAGCGGACTGTTTTAAAACAAGTCCAGGAATATTTGTCTGCTGGGAAAAGGCCCGGCGGGCAAATGTTTGCTGGAATTCGGCCCGCTCGCGCCCACACACGACCAAACATGTCTGCTGAAACTGGCCTGCGGGCCAGTTTCAGCAGACATGTTTGCTCGTGAGTATGGGGCCTTACTGGTTCTCTAACATGCGTTCCCTGTAAAAGCAGAACACAACACTATGGAAAGTATAAGTATTGCAGCTCCTAATTGTGCGTTGCGTGCCATATAGTGAAGCACATGAAAATCATGCTTCTTCACGGTCACTTAACGTGTTCGTTTTGCGGTTACGTGAGGCACTGCATGCATTGGTCTTTATTCTTACAGTAGAGAAGTCATTAATTATAACTTTTTGTGAATTGGGACATTTAAACTTGCTTTTTTTTTTTTAATTCCAATCTAAATTTAGTAGGAGTCGGAGTCGGTGCATTGTTTTCCGACTCCGACTCCAGGTACCCAAAATTTCCCCCGACTCCGACTCCACAGCCCTGGTACATAGTCATGGCATAGGAGGCTGCACTCAGAATTAGGAGATTACTGACAAAGGGAAAACAAGGTGGACTAGCACAACACAGCAATGCCTCGAAAACAGAAGTGCCAAACTGGTAGACTACACTGCTCTTTATATATCCCAAAGTTTAATCTGCACCTAGAAACGCCGGCAAGGGACCCCAGAAGAGGAGGTTTGGGGCCAATAGATAATTTGTTTACGATTTAAAAAAAAAATATTTTAATATTCTTTAGTGTTTGTGCAAATGCAAAATTATATAAATATATATATATATATAAAAATGTTTGCATACAGAGTTAACAGCTCGAATGCTGCTGTGCTTTTTCTAACACACACACACACAATGCTCTACATTCCCTTTAAATAAATAAAGAGAATAAAATGAACCCAGTTCTTGTTATTTAGATGAAATGGTTCTACTGGGATGATGCCTGCAGCTACAAGCATCATCCCGGTATCAACATTTTCAGACAGCGATTCTCTTTTCTTGTAAAAGTGCTTAAAGTGGCTATACAGCCGCTCAATCACATCTACAGGCAGCAGAGGGGTTGATGGCTCGCTGAGCGGGGTGTTAGTCCAGGCACCTGGCGGATCCAGACTCCTGTTGTCGGGATGACGAGATGCCTGGACTGATTTTTGTGACTTCAGCAGAGAACAAACTTCAGCATGATGCTCTGCTGAAAACTGGTCACAGAAGTGCAAAACAAATTTAACTCCTGTGATCCATAGAAGTACAGCCAAACAAGCTTTGGCTATATTTCTCCTTTAAGGTACCACCAGGATCATCATGTTCACTAAATTATTGTCAAACTTGATCTGGAATTTGAAATGGCTTGTTTGGTGAAAGTATTGGACCTCACACAACTTGTTGTGCTGTCATTTTCAGGTTGTATTTCTATTTTTATTTTTTTACTGTACCCTCATATGGTTTTAAAAATTTCAGTTAAAAGACTGAAACTAAAAAAAATCATAGAAATTAGATTTTCCCCCCCAAAAATTGCATGTAAAGCCACTGTGCAGATAGTGTGACTATGGCTTCTGTTAAAAAAAAAATATTTTGGGGGTTCCAAGTAAGCTTCTAGAATAAAAATTGAGATATTTACATGCAAGAGAAACATTTCAGAATTGGCCCAGGGTAGGCAATCGGTTAAATGGAAAGGCAAAATGTGTTACAGTCACTTAAAGGGTCATTGCTATATTAAGCTCCTCGTAAACAAAGTGCAAAGATGACTAAAAGCCGGTTCACACTGGGGCGGCACGACTTCGGGGACGACTGGGCAAGGCGTCCTAAAGATGACTTCAGAGGCAACTTGCAAAATGACTTCTGTATAGAAGTCAATGCAAGTCGCCCTCAAAGTCGTATAAGAACCTTTTTCTAAGTCGGAGTGACTTGCGTCGCTCCTATTAGAACGGTTCTATTGAATAGAATGGGACGCCACTTGTCAGGCAGCTGAGTCGCCTGACGAATCGCCACCAGTGTTAACCGGCTCCAACAGTAAAGGGTATAATACATATTGCAAAAAAGTTCAACCTTGAACAGATGTCACATTCCCCTTAAAATGAGAATTAATGTGGATATTTTTTGGTTGATGAGGTGGCGTTGATACAAGTGTGGACTGTGGTCTAGTCTTCTCCTGTTGCAACGAGGAGCCATCAATCTGAGGATGCTGGGATCTATGCATAGGCAGGAGAGGCTGAATATGCTGTTGCTGCTGCTGGAATAAAGTTCGAATGGGCTGCTGTGGAAAACATTTTAAAAACTTACATTAATTAACCGTTTCAAATGAACCCAAAGCATAAAAATAGTATTTTTGTATTCACCGTAAAATCCATTTCTCTGAGTTCATGGACGGACACAGCAGCCTTTGACCTTAGGGTATTATATCCTTCCTTCCAGGAAAGATTAGGCAGAAAACAGCACTTTTAGTGTTAAAAACACTTTCCTCAGTACAGCTCCTCCCAGGGGGCGTGGTCCCCCGGGTATAACCCACACTCTGCCTCAGCAGCTCCAGTTCGTAACAAGCAGTACAAACAAAAGGAGGGGTGGGTGCTGTGTCCGTCCATGAACTCAGAGAAATGGATTTTCGGTGAGTACAAAAATCGTATTTTCTCTTCCGTTCATGGACGGACACAGCAGCCTTTGACCTTAGGGACGTCCCCAAGCAGTGTCAAAAAAATTGGAGGGGTGGGAAAACAACACAGCAAACCAACCTACACCCCAAACAAAACCAGAGTTTTTCAACGGAGGACCTCCAACCTTAAACTGCCGCCTGTAACACCTTGCGGCCGAAGGAGGCATCCGAAGATGCACTCACATCCACCTTGTAACATTTTGAGAAGGTGCGAGTTGACGACCGGGTCGCTGCCTTACACACCTGTAACACAGAGGCTTGATGACGGAAAGCCCAAGAGGCACCGATCGCCCTGGTCAAATGCGCCATAACCCCAAAGGGAGGCGCCCGCCCCTTCAGGGCATAGGCCTGAAGCACAACCTGATCCACCTAGAAATGGTGGCCGACGAGACCGCCAGACCTTTTTTAGGACCATTCACCGACACGAACAGTGAGTCCGACTTCCGGAACGGACCCGTAGCAGATAAGTATACATGCAGGGCCCGAATCACATCCAGGGAATGTAAAGTGGCCTCCTTCTGTTTTTTCAGCCGAGGACATAAGGATGGTAAAAAACTAGAAAATGTGGTATACACTGCGCTGCCTGAAGAAAAACAGCTGCTAACACTGCTAAAAAAGAATAAATTAGCAAAAAAAGTAAATGGAAAAATAGTGTAGTGCTTAACCACTTAAACCCCAGACCATATTGCTGCCCAAAGACCAGAGCACTTTTTGCGATTCGGGACTGCGTCGATTTAACTGACAATTGCGCGGTCGTGCGACGTGGCTCCCAAACAAAATTGGCGTCCTTTTTTCCCCACAAATAGAGATTTCTTTTGGTGGTATTTGATCACCTCTGTGGTTTTTATTTTTTGCGCTATAAACAAAAATAGAGCGACAATTTTGAAAAAATGAATATTTTTTACTTTTTGCTATAATAAATATGCCCCAAAAATATATAAAAAAACGTTTTTTTCCCCTCAGTTTAGGCCTACGTTGTATGAACAGAGGATCAGCATTTCCCCCTCTGACAGGATCGGGAGCTGTGTGTTTACACACACAGCTCCCGGTCCCCACTCTGTAACGAGCAATCGCGGGTGCCCGGCGGCGATCGCGCCCGCTGGGCATGCGCACAGGACTCAGGGGCGAGCCCCTAGTATCCTGCGAGAGAGCCGACGTAGAGCTACGGTCTCTCGCGCAGGAGAGCCAACCTGCCGCCGTAAAACGACGGCGGCAGGTCGGCAAGTAGTTAAACAATATGTGTCATAACAATAAACATATTGGTGTTCAAAATAGATGTGAATGGAAATCACAAATAAATAAGGTATATCACAATAGAATATAAAGTGATCAATAAATGAATAATAAATATAGTCCATGCAATTTGTATTCCACCAAACGAAATGATGAGATACTCAATTCATGAAAAAATGCAATGTGCTGAAGTCCATAGAAGTGAATTACACCACGTGAATAAACTGATGAAAGAAATATAAAAAAGCTGATTTCTTCTTTTCAGTGAAGAGTGACCACCACCAAATAGAAATGGATGAAGAAGTCTAGGACAGCCGCACTCCAAAAAAGCGTTCCTTTTTAATAAAATAGGTCACAAAACTGACATGTCACAGCAGAAATCAGAAAAACACAGCGGACGCGTTTCACACTGTCATACAGTGCTTAGTCATAGCTAATGTGCAAGGCAAACTGAAAATAAATATATACTCTATCAAACAAAATAAATGGGAGTGCTGAGAACTGATTAGTTAATCCGGGTGTGTCCACACATGTGACCAAGGATACCACCCACACTCCTACTGCAAACCTCAATATACTAAAATGTGTGTAATTACTAGTGTTGTGAAATGAAGTGTGAAAAGGGAAAAGAAAATAAAATGAAATGGAAAATAATAGAAATAAAAATGAAAATGAGTGAGTGAGAATGTGAATATAATAAAGTGAATGTGTTAAAAAATAAATAAAAAAATAAATAAAATTAAAATGAAAAATGAAAATGATAATAAAAAAAAAAAAAAAAAAAAAAAGGGAAATAAAAATGTAATAGAATAAAGATGTGTGTCAAAGAAAAACCTAGGAACTAGTAATTGTGGTGGTGTGCAGGGAATGTGAAGTGATTAAGAGACTGCGCTCTATTAAACATCTGTGATCATGGGGAAAAAAAACCCTATAAAAAATATAAATATATATATATATATATATAAATGTGTGTGATGGATTAACACTATAAGATGATCATCCAGTGTGCTTCCTAAATAAGTGATTATATAATCATATGTTTAAGTATTATATTATTGTTTTTATTTTTAATTGTGAAAATGAAAATGATAATGAACATAAAAACAAACATAAAATAATATGTATAAGAATAAATAAACAATATTATTGAATAAAGAATTATACCTGTATGTCTATATGTTTTTTTGTGTTTTTGTATTTTTGTGTATATTGACAGACCAGGATTGTTATTGATAGGAAAATAGTATATATGCTCAAAGATATTACATTATTAGATTAAATAGTGTTAATAAACTAAAAAATAATAATAAGATGAAATCCTTGTCCAATACTGGCTATGATTTCTAAAATCATTGTTCATGGTTCCAATGTGGTCCAAAAATGACTAACACCATCCTGTTTAGGATTTTGTGGGGATCCATATTAGAAGAACCATGGGCAATGTAGAAGCACAAAGACATAGAGATGTACATTGTATTTATTGGTTTATATCCTTCCTTCCAGGAGAGATTAGGCAGAAAACAGCACTTTTAGTGTTAAAAACACTTTCCTCAGTACAGCTCCTCCCAGGGGGCGTGGTCCCCCGGGTATAACCCACACTCTGCCTCAGCAGCTCCAGTTTGTAACAAGCAGTACAAACAAAAGGAGGGGTGGGTGCTGTGTCCGTCCATGAACTCAGAGAAATGGATTTTCGGTGAGTACAAAAATCTTATTTTCTCTTCCGTTCATGGCCGGACACAGCAGCCTTTGACCTTAGGGACGTCCCCAAGCAGTGTCAAAAAAATTGGAGGGGTGGGAAAACAACACAGCAAACCAACCTACACCCCAAACAAAACCAGAGTTTTTCAACGGAGGACCTCCAACCTTAAACTGCCGCCTGTAACACCTTGCGGCCGAAGGAGGCATCCGAAGATGCACTCACATCCACCTTGTAACATTTTGAGAAGGAGCGAGTTGACGACCGGGTCGCTGCCTTACACACCTGTAACACAGAGGCTTGATGACGGAAAGCCCAAGAGGCACCGATCGCCCTGGTCAAATGCGCCGTAACCCCACAGGGAGGCGCCCGCCCCTTCAGGGCATAGGCCTGAAGCACAACCTGATCCACCTAGAAATCGTGGCCGACGAGACCGCCAGACCTTTTTTAGGACCATTCACCGACACGAAGTGAGTCCGACTTCCCGAACAGAGCCGTAGCAGATAAGTATACACGCAGGGCCCGAATCACATCCAGGGAATGTAAAGTGGCCTCCTTCTGTTTTTTCGGCCGAGGACATAAGGATGGTAAAAAACTATAAAATGTGGTATACACTGCGCTGCCTGAAGAAAAACAGCTGCTAACACTGCTAAAAAAGAATAAATTAGCAACAAAAGTAAAGGGAAAAATAGTGTAGTGCTTAACCACTTAACCCCCGGACCATATTGCTGCCCAAAGACCAGAGCACTTTTTGCGATTTGGGACTGCGTCGATTTAACTGACAATTGTGCGGTCGTGCGTCATGGCTCCCAAACAAAATTGGCGTCCTTTTTTTCCCACAAATAGAGCTTTCTTTTGGTGGTATTTGATCACCTCTGTAGTTTTTATTTTTTGCGCTATAAACAAAAATAGAGCGACAATTTTGAAAAAAATGAATATTTTTTACTTTTTGCTATAATAAATATCCCCCAAAAATATATCAAAACACATTTTTTTTCCCTCAGTTTAGGCCGATACGTATTCTTCTACATATTTTTTGTAAAAAAAAAAAAAAAAATCGAAATAAGCGTTTATTGATTGGTTTGCGCAAAAGTTATAGCGTTTACAAAATAGGGGGTATTTTTTTGGCATTTTTATTAATTACATTGCTGCATGAGGGTAGGTTGGATTTTTACTTTGATTGGTGCTAATATCCTGTTTTTTACTAGAAATTCGAGGGGGCCACAGTGGAGCGACACCCCAGATGATGTTAGCACACGAAACGCGTCGGGTCGCCTCCACTGCCGCCTCACCTATGTATACATGCGTGACTTTTACAGCCTAAATGTGAGTGTACCTGTTTACTTCATTAAATATTTGGTTTTGTGAAACTGGATTACGCTATGTGGCTACTTTTCTCCTTTATCTTCTCTGGCTACTGATACTATTGGAGCGATACTGTCGTGGAACTTTCTATATCTCCGTAAATCTTCCCACGGTTTGCATTACCATCCTAACAGCTAACCAGATGTATATATCAACATAACCCCTGTGTGCCTGATTGAGAACCACACATACAAGCTTGTTCTGACTTGTAGTGGCGTATGTCACCATAAGTCCACCCTTTCTGGTAAGCCTCCATTTCTATTTGGTGGTGGTCACTCTTCACTAAAAAGAAGAAATCGGCTTTTTTATATTTCTTTCATCAGTTTATTCACGTGGTGTAATTCACTTCTATGGACTTCATCATTTCGTTTGGTGGAATACAAATTGCATGGACTATATTTATTATTCATTTATTGATCACTTTATATTCTATTGTGATATACCTTATGTATTTGTGATTTTCATTCACATCTATTTTGTACACCAATATGTTTATTGTTATGACACATATTGTTTAAGCGCTACACATTTTTTCCACATAAGGATGGTAACACAATGCCCTAGTCGAATGCGCCGTAACCCGAAAGGGAGGCGCCCGCCCCTTCAGGGCATAGGCCTGAAGCACAATCTGTCGGATCCACCTAGAAATGGTGGCCGACGAGACTGCCAGGCCCTCTTGTAGGACCAGCCACCAACATGAACAGTGAGTCCGACTTCCGGAAAGGAACCGTAGCAGATAAGTACACTCGTAGGGCCCGAACCACATCCAGAGGATGTAAAGTGGCCTCCACCTGGTATTTCGGCTGAAGACATAAGGATAGAAGAACAATGTCCACATTAATGCGAAAAGCCGAAACGACCTTTGGGAGAAAAGATGGCTGCGGCCGCAGCACCACCTTATCCTTGTGGATGACCAAGTAAGGAGCCTTGCAGGACAAGGCCGCCAGTTCAGACACCCGTCTGACTGAGGTAATTGCTACCAGAAAAACCACCTTCTGTGACAGAGTCAACAACGGGATCTGTCGAATGTCCTCTAACGGAGCATCTTGAAGCGCCGAAAGAACAAGGTTCAAGTCCCATGGAGGTAGTGGAGGGCGAACAGGAAGGGCCACATGTCGGACCCCCTGCACAAACGTACGCACTAAGGAGTGCGCCGCCAAGGGTCGCTGAAAGTAGACAGCTAGAGCTGAGATCTGGCTCTTAACCGTACTCAAGGCGAGAGCCTGATCCACTCCCCGCTGTAAGAACAGCAGAATCCGGGACATCACGTATGTACGGGGGTGCCACTTTATCTCTTCACACATAGAGATGTAGGCCTTCCACGTACGATGGTAAATCCTACGTGAAGTAGACTTCCGTGCACGCAGCATTGTAGAGACCATCGAGCCGCACAGGCCCCGGTCCTTCAGTACCTGGCTCTCAACAGCCACGCCGTTAAAGCCAGAGACTGTAAAGCAGGGTGGAAGATCGGACCCTGCGACAGAAGATCTTCTCTCAGGGGTAGACGCCAGGGGGCGTCTGCCACCAGACGCACCAGGTCCGCGTACCAGGAGCGGCGTGGCCAATCTGGGGCGATCAGGATTGTTGGAATCCCTTTGGCTTCCACTCTGCGTAGCAGACGAGGAAGAAGCTTCAGAGGAGGGAAGCCGTAAATTAGGCGATAGTGACCCCAAGGTGCCACCAACGCGTCTGACCCATCCGCCCACAGGTCCTTCGACCTGGCCACGAACTGTGGCACCTTCCGATTGAGACGGGACGCTAGAAGGTCCACGTCTGGAGTGCCCCACTTTTGGCACAGACTCCGAAACACCTCCGGGTGAAGTGACCACTCTCCTTGGTCCAGTGTTTAGCGACTTAGGTAGTCGGCTTGCTAATTCTGTACTCCCGGAATGTACATGGCCGATAGAGCCGGGACGGACCTTTCGGCCCACCAAAAGATGTGCGCGACCTCCGTCGCTGCAGTTGAGCTCCGTGTGCCTCCCTGATGATTGACGTCTGCCACGGCCGTGGCGTTGTCGGACTGGATCCTGAACGGTCGGTCCTGCAGACCCACCTGGCAAGGCACAGCTTGATTGCTCGGAGCTCCAGTACATTGATTGGAAGGCGGGACTCCTGACTGGGTGCCCCAAACGCCCCCCCACGATTGAAACCCTTTAATACACGAAGGCAGGATTAACACTGTGGCGTGTATGTTGCAACATGTGTGGTGCATACGTGAAAGTGTGACTGAGCGGTTTCCCTCTTCAAAACACAAACTGCAGCACATACAGTAGGCGTGAATCATTTTCATTCAGTAAACTGCATAACTTTTGCAGCATGAAAATGGACAGTTGGGAATAGGACTTAAGCTGGGTACACACTATTTGTTTTTTTTCAACCCCACGGGGTGATCTCCT
Source organism: Rana temporaria (assembly GCF_905171775.1). NCBI lineage: Eukaryota > Metazoa > Chordata > Amphibia > Anura > Ranidae > Rana > Rana temporaria. The sequence continues at coordinate 73,611,557 of NC_053493.1, forward strand.
CCACTAAGCTGTTGTGTTCTGACAGTGGGACGCCACCCCAACCCCACAAAACTCCCATCAGCGTTCTTTGTCATTGGCTAAGAGTGCTTGTCTTTTAACCGGCTGTTGTCTCCCCACATTTGGCTTGTGTGTACAGGACTTTAGGGTGCGAGTAATATTTAGGCTAGGTTCACACTGCAGCATGCTCCAGTTCACTGCAGGAGTCCGGTGCATCCCATTTCACCGCTTCAGGTCAGATTTCAGCATGAATTTTTGCCTGAAAAGGACCAAAAGATGCACAGAACTCCTGTGCAATTTGCACCAGAGCCACTGAGATGTGTGAACCGGCTCCATAGAGAGACGGCCACAATCTCACACTATGTAAATAGGATGCGGGGAAACTGCATCCAATTAACAATAGTGTGAACCCAGGCTAAAACGAACATTAGGAACAAGGGAGCATGACCCCAAAGTAGTAGGGTATTATTTTACTATAAAAGAAAGTAGATGTTTGGAAACGACTTCCAACAGAGAAGTGAGTCAATCAACAGAAAACCCAGGAAATTGGAGAAAAAAAAAAGGCAAATCTAATGGACCACTTGGTCTTCATTAAGTTCTCATAGTTCTATGACTCCACTTAACACACATATAGAGAATATATTTAATACATACACACACAGTTGGAGACAGCCATTGGTCCGATCATCGCCTCGAGAGACGTACGTGTCATCACGCTCAACCGTGACGACGCAAATATGTTATATCACCTCTCGGCGTCTGCGTTCCAAGCTGGACGTCGGCCGTCTAATCCAGGAAACATGTACGAAGCGTGTCACTACGTCATCACGCTTGCGCCCCATGATGTCATTACGCTGCGCTCCATGGTTTGCGTTCCAAATACTAGACCACTGGGCGTCGCCAAAACATGGCCAACCCAGGGTAGGGGGCACTCCAAACGTGATGGTGGTGGTGTCCTGTGATATAACCAATTAACATATAGTATGCATATACCAATGAGTGATATATTCAGCATCTCTACACATAAATCAAGAAAATAAGTTATATATAAACAGTACAGTCTAGGTACATCGTATCGTAATGCCATTATTAGAAATCACATATAAAAAGGCACAGTTACCAGAAATACATATGTTTAGAAAAAACGGTAACATTTAAAAACAATATAATCACAAATCCTAGGAATAGATGATAGTGAACTAAAAAAGTAAATAAAAAGATGTACTTCTATTTGGGATAACGCATACAACAATAGATACTACAAAAACATAGTCTATGCTTTGTTGATAAACGCATTGATATCCCATTCGATGTTTAACCCATGAGGGGAGAAACACCGAAGCTGGTAAATCCAGTACATTTCAAGTTGAGAGACACCTCTAACACATGATTCTCCCCTCCAATGGGTGGTAAATTTACCAATCACCTGAAAACTAGTCCCCTTTGGATTCTTTTGATGGTATTGTAAGTAGTGCCTAGGCACACTATGGTTAGTCTTGCCTTTCTTTATACATGTGATGTGTTCATTGACCCTAATAGAAAAGGTACGTATGGTCCTACCGACATATTGCTTCTTACATGGACATGTCATGTGTTGTGGAGACACACATTACACCTACGGCAAGCATAAAACCCCTTATATTCCGGAAAAAACGTGGGTTTGGTCGGAGGGTCAGACACATTAGGAGCGGGTTTATTCCTGAGTGACATAGCTCCCCTAAAAACGATACCCGCTTTGTCAGGGAGTACCGAACCTAGGAGGGAGTCATTTTGAAGCACGTTCCAGTGGCGGTTAAGAATGTTCTTCACTTGCTTGTGCTGCACAGAATATTGAGTGGTAAATGACCACTTAAATTTAC